>NW_024543080.1:6207500-6435000 GCF_018167655.1 Microtus oregoni | reverse complement strand
AGCACTTAGTTCACAGAGTTCTTACAGGGATAGATGCATTGAAATGCTGAAGCTTACAGAGTCAAGGGCAGGGAAGCCTTAGCTGCTGCTGTTTATAGTGGCATCACTTGTTTACTACTATTACCATTGAAAGACATCACTTCTGCAAAGATGGAAAAGCCTACCATAATAAATGGAAATCTAAGGCACATCCTGTTCTGGGACTCAACCCCTCCCCCAACACACGCAGAGGCAGACACTTTGAAAGAGAAAGAAAGAACTCAAGGCAAAGTGCCCCTGGTTCCTGATGACCAGTGAAGGATCTGTCACACACTCTGATGTGGCCACCTGTTCCTGTCTTTTTCTCCCTGACTTTTTGAACCAGGAAGAAGGAAGGAAGCATGATAATCCTGAAGAACAGTTGAGAGAGCTGTTAATGAGTCTTCTCAAGTGCAGCAGGAGAGTGGGCACACACCCAGGACACGGGTCAGGTGCTCACACTCAGCTTAAATACAGTAGGAGAGTGTGCACACACCCAGGACACGGGTCATGTGCTCACACTCTGCTTAAATACAGTAGGAGTGTGTGCACACACCCAGGACACGGGTCAGGCACTCACACTCTACTTTAATACAATAGGGGGTGTGTGCACACACCCAGGACCTGGGACAGGCACTCACACAATATGAACCAAATCCTCTGACTATGTGGCTCACGTGTCAAAACAATGTACAGGAGCTAAGATCTCTTCTTTTCCTCACCCTTGGACACTCCTCCATTGCCTGTCCCACCCCCTGTGTTCGCAAGCAACACCTGTGAAAGCACTGGTCAAGTGTGTTCATAGGATATTTAGGTCCACCTTACCACATCCTAGCATTGGCATTCTGGGTGCATTTGACAAATATTCCCAATAAAAACTTCAAATGAAAGGCTTCTTTCATATTGATTGGGGTGGGGAGTTCACTCAAGGAGAAAATTCTAAAAGTGGGGATACAGGAGGTAGCACTGACATGCGAAGAACCCTTTAGTTTGGGACAACGAGGAAGTCCACCCATCTGTGGGTTAGAGAGAAGCATGGAGAGAGAAAGAAGCCCCTTAAAATGGTTGTTCCAGGACTGCTTCTGGTCGTTGACCAAGGGAGCAGTGTCTGGCCAAATCTCAGCAGGGGCATGATATCTTTTTAGGAGTTTGCTATGGCTCTGCACAGGTCTAATCCATCTCTAGTCAATCATTACTAAATTAACTCTCTTCCAGCTACCCTTTGAGACTCGTCGTTATATTGTGTGGAGGTGAAGGATGGAGTCCTAGAGGTGGGTGATTGGATAAGACCTAAATCAGAGGGTCCAGGATGAAGAGGTGCAAAGCCTGCCTGTGTTTGAGAATGTCCTTAGTGCCGTGACTGGGGTCGAAACTTCCGGTTATCAGGTTCCCTGCCGGTATCACGGTGAGTAATTCAACACTGAAGGAAAGAGTTAAGAGCCTACCGTGGGCTGGAGACAGTGCCTGGTGCTAAAAATATGCCAAGGCTGAAAGAAGATGCAAGATGGCTATGATTAGAATCGGCCTAAAGAAGCTCAAAACCACAACCCAGTGTTTGGAAACAGGAGCCATGTTATTAGCTGGTCTAGAGCATCCGTCAGGAAGAGCACCTCAAAAGCCTTTATACGTAGTTATGTCATAAAGGAAGAAAACAAAAACAAATCAAACAAATGAACCAAGAAGGCAAGAGCTGAGGCGTCCATGGAATAGGCTACAGGAAGTAACTAGCTTGGTGATGACAGCAATGCAAAAGGTGAAATAAACCCCGGGTTCACATGTTACTCAGCTCCGTGAGTTGCCAAATGTAAAACTTTAATCAACATCTCTGTCTTGCTAGGCCTCAGCTTCCTCATCTATAAAACTGGAGTGCATCCACTCAGCTTATAAAAATGCATTAAATGAGAGGCGTAACCTTCTTGGTCAAGGACTGGCCCAAAGTAATCACCTGCAGAAGATAGGAGCTGTTCTTATCCTTGAGCCCCTTTGTTCTCCTTCTGGGGATTATGCAAGTGACCAAAGGGGCTCTTTGAGAAATGCGGGCTTTGGGGTGGCGTGAACTACACGGAGGCTTTGGTTTCTGGATCTTCATGAGCTCCCTGGTTGGGCAGAACATGTTGGCACAGTACACTCTTGTGTCTTGGCTTACACGATGTGCAGATACGTTTCCTCTAATTCTCCCACGTCTGCCCATCCCACAGCTTTACTGCCTGAGTCACACCTGGTCAATAAATAATGGACCTCAAGGAGGAAGAAAAACACCAGCAAACTTCCCCACACCCTTTCTCAGCTCGGAGCCTGTGAGGCCCTGTACATCCCTTACAGGCAAAGCTTTCCCCACAACCCTTTCTCCTCTTTCTTCTCCTTGTCCCATCTTGAAAAAAAAAATAAAAAGGAGAATATGACAAGGGGAATTCCAGGTTAGCTTTACACAAAAGTTGGGGAGCAGCATTTGTTTGCACATGGGGGAAAAAAACAATTACCGTAGAAAGCAGTGCTCTCAGGAACTCAGCAGCTCTCTCTCTCTCACACACACACACACCACCACCACCACCAAGTGAGGCTTCCCAGGACAGAGAGCTGCTGAGGGAAAGCTCAGAACACAGACTCTTCTAGGCTCAGGCTAAATCTCCTTCCAGAAGACTCCAACTCCTGAGGTGAGGATAGGGGTGGGGATGGAGGTGTGGAGGGTGGCTCATGAAAAGATCCCAAACTTCATCACAAACCATTTTGCCTTTTACTTTTGTTTCACATTGTTGGAACCAATTCTCTAAAGGGTCCTTTACCCAGCGTCCCCCAGGAGCCTACCAAGTAAAATGTCAATGGTAACCTCCATCTCTGGTAATAATGATGATGACACCTGTGACCACCACGGAAGGGTGGCCTTGAAGATTTGCACCTGCTCCTGGAGCTGGATGACCAGAGTGATGTGGAGAAGCAAGACACTCTGTCACTTGCTCTCTCCACACACACAAAGAACAGCACTTAAGTTGGGGGAACTGCCTGATTTGTTTTAAAGGGAGGGGGTATAGAAGTAAGGTGGAGGAGACCGACACCCTGAAGAAGGTCAGACCTACAATGTCCCACATGGAACTTCTTAGGGTGGTTGAAGACTCTTGGTGAAGCCAGCTATATTCCTTTTCTTTTGGGAGCCCGGGGGTAAATTAAAAGGGTGAGTTTTTTTTAAAAAACTGCATCTAATCACAACGACTGCATCCTTCTCACTCGTCCATTGCCCCCCCCCCCAGCTTCCCTTGTGGTTCTAACCCTCCCTTTGAAAGCTCTCAGCAGACTTCGTAAGAGGCTTCCGTGAACTTTGGATTGTTCTAATTTCAGCACAGTTTGGAGGCCAAGAAGCTAAGAGCTGCCTTTCAAAACAGGAGTGGAGATTTTTCATAAGAGGACGTGACCTCGGACTTTCTCCACTTGACCAGATCTGTGCATTGCAGCAATCGGTACCACGACCTTCCTAATGCCATCAAAAGGGGGAGATAACTGCACTGATGATTACACCCATCTGGCTCAAAAGCCTTCTAAAAGCGAAGATGTAGAGACGCAAGCTGTCCTGGCGTATGCACGCTCTGCAGTGGTTGATATGGCCAGTCTCCATGGAAACAGCAAGCTCTCCTCATTGTCTTCAAGTTAGCAAAGGCCCTTGGCTCTCCCCTGTAACCACTAGGAATGTAGATGCCTGATGTAGCCTTTCACCTAAAACTTGAGGGGAGTTACTAAAGAGTTAAGTAGTGGCTTTGCTTCTTGGCCCTGTCCTACTTCTTCTGGAAGTGGAAGGGATGATGGAGAAATCAATAAGCACAAAACATTCATGGAAGGAAGGTGGAAATAAAAGAGATGCCAAACAACTTACAATTGATAAATCTTTAAGGATGTGGGGGAGATTCATCTTTAAGGATGTGGGGGAGATTCATCTTTAAGGATGTGGGGGAGAGGAAATGTTCCAGGAACATGCACTGAACAGTTCTTCAGACTGGTGTGTGTAACATCTCATTTCCCTGTAATATAATTGTGTGTGATGAGCAGAACACGCAAGTCAATCCAGCTGACTAAATAGCTCCTGGTCACATAGCCAATCATGGTTATTCACGCATGTGTGTATGGCATACACATATGCACACGTGTTCACATACACACACACACATACATGTCTACATATTTCACTCCAGATCTCTCAGCTTTTTCCCAGGCATTTAAGAACAGCTCCATTCACTTGTTGAATCTGTAAGTAGTGTACTAAAAGAGTAAGCAGGTGTATTACACCAAAAGTCTCCTGAAATATTTGGGGACAAGAATCTAATGGATCATTAACACTTCTAACATAGAATAAAAGAAAAGTATATACATTATTAGCCAAAAACTCATACAGAAAGGGTGCTGTACTCCAAAGATATATTTAGGGCCAGGATGGTTATTTTTTCTATGGTCATATGCCTAAAGGGTTGGTCTGTCTGCCTCTCTACTTACCTTCCCATTAATATTGCTTTAGGAATCAGATTCAAACTGTAGCAGAAAGCATGTGTGTCCCTTTATAACTGTGTTGCTACAGCAATGACAACAAAAGTATTCCCTGAACAGTTGACCTTATTTTGCATACCAAACTTGACTTCATTCTCTATAATCCAAATTTACTGTTTAAATATGGATGCTGGCCATACGTCCCAATGAGAAGCGTTGGTGTTTTTTTCAAATGCTTTGATCTTATGGCATCTGCGAAATTTGCATGTCTCCTTCTGAAGTGACCCCTTCAAAGCGGACACTACTGAAACAGCTGTGTGGATCCAGTTTTATTAAAAATTCAGCTGCATTACTTCATAGTGGCGCTTGAATAGGACACCTTTCTCCTGATCTTTCACAAGGGACCCAACAGCACAGGAAAAGGAGGACACTGGGAGACTTAAAATGTCTTTGCAAGCCAGGCGGTGGTGGCGCACACCTTTAATCCCAGCACTCGGGAGGCAGAGGCAGGCAGATCTCTGTGAGTTCGAGGCCAGCCTGGTCTAGAAGAGCTAGTTCCAGGACAGGAACCAAAAAAAGCTACGGAGAAACCCTATCTCGAAAAATTAAAAAAAAAAAATCTCCTTGCCCTGCAGACAGCAGTGCTGGCAGCTGACCCCACCACTCTTCAAAGGAGTGTGAGATATCACTGTGCACTGACCTTCGTACTCCAGAGCATCCAGCACGTCGTGATAAATGCTAAAATAAGTTCTGGCTGCTCACTGAACCTCACTTGGCTGCCTTGTTTTGTTTTGTTTAGTTTCGTTTTAAGTTGAGTAACAGAACTGAAGTCCCAGCTTTTGTTCTTGTTCTAACTTCCATCAGAATGGTCTGAGGTAAATAGCTTTTTCCTCTCCCAGAGGAGATGTGGCTAGATATTGGGTACTCTAAAGCTCACCAAGCTAACTCTTTCATTATCTTCTCTGGGCCTTTTCCTTACAGGCAGTATCGCCGCCATCACTGTGACAGTCATCGCTGTGGTGTTGTTGGTGTTTGGAGCTGCGGCATACCTAAAGATCAGGTGAGACTCCTTCCTTCTTGAAAAGAGCAAGATTCCTATGAGGCTCCAGGATGAAGGCTGTTTCGCTATGGGCTTGCTCTGTGATGGGCATCTCATCCCGCAGAAATACTGTCAGGGAAGTGAACGTGGCCAGTAGACTAGCCCCACATTAGACAGGGACGAACAGTTTGTAGAAAACACTTGAGTATAGGCATGATGATGTCACAGGACAAGGTTTACATAGAGTTTGGAGTCTCTGTGCAGGCGCTCTGCCCTGAAATCACATGATTGCTCTGGGAAAGCCGCACACCTCTGGGAACTAAGGCTCCCTCAGCTGTGGGCAGAGCCACTGGTTGCTCAGTCCGGATTTTCTGCATGCTCATTGATTAACTGGCAATTCATCTATACAAGGCATGTTTATTAGTCCAGCCAAAATATAAAAACTAAAAGGAAAATGTAGCATTTTCTAGAAAACTGGGCTTTGGCACCAGATTATGGCCCTTTATTGTGAGTTTTTAAAACATTTTCTCCTATGAAGTGAAGGTCAGCATAGAGGGTAGATGCGATTTTATGTCCTTAGCCAGACAGAAAGTTACAATACGCTTCAAGCCCTGTCCTTATTTCCCATCACTCTGTAAAAATCCAGACGCCCTCAAAGTCATGTTCCTCATGTTGAGACACACACACACACCATACAAACACACACAGAGACCCACATACATTAGACATAGACACACACACATACTATATACACACATACATTAGACATAGATACACACATATCCATATACACACATATACCATACAGACATACATACATTAGACATAGACACACACACACATACCATATACACACATATACCATACAGACACACATACATTAGACATAGATACACACACATCCATATACACATCGGACACAGACACACAAACATCAGATACACACACACCGTACAAACACACACATACATTAGACACACACACACACACCATATACACATATACACACATATCAGATACACACACATACCATACAGACACACATACATTGGACATAGATACACACATATACACATGCCCATCAGATATATACACACATACCATACAAACACACATACATTAGACATAGACACATGCACACACACACACACACACACACACACTCCTGTCTTACTTCTTGTCACCAAAGCTGAGTTTCTTCCTCACAGAGCATCGGCTGCTCCTACCTCATCCCCCTGTGCTTGTCTTCTATAAGAAGCACATCTCCTCATCAGCCCCTCATCTCCTGCTGTCACCCCAGCCCAGCTCACCAGGGAATGCCTTTCTCTTCCTTCCCATAGATTATCACTTGACATCAAATCAATATAATAATAGTATCAAGAATGAGAGAGCTTTGTGGTATCGCCTCTATCTAGGGTACAAAAACAGAAAAGGGCAGTTTTCGAGAAAAAATGGAAACAAAAAGGCCTGAGTTATTCATGTCCAAAAGCCTTTATAAAAGCACACAGACATTTCTTTCAGATTTAAAAACAAAAACTCTTTGTCTTCATTAAGCCTGAATATCTTTGAATACCAAATTTAGTTTAATAAATCACGCAGTTGTGAGTGGTACTCTCCGCTCTATTTAACGACTGGTTCTCTGTTATAGATATCTTGTGTTTATGAGTTAAGTGGCTTCGTTGCTACTTTACAACAAGAGTATGCTAAAAATATATCCCTGCCCCAGCCAGAGAAGCTTACAGATAAATTAAAATCATTTTTTCAACTCACTGATGATGATATTCTGCAGAACCATAACACCAAAAGACATGACCTTGGTACAAATATCCTCCCGCTTGCTATATTCTACACACACATACAAAAAAAAGATTAGCAAAGATCAGCTAAAGAACTCTTTGTCCTGACTTTAAGCAAATTTACCATTTCAGACAAATATCTGCAGGCCTGAACAGTAAATATTCAGATTCTAGACGCTGGGCGATGCTAGTTCAAGTCCCAGCCCCACCATTTTATAGCATCCTATGCATGGCAAATCATTAGCCCTCACTCCCTCACCTGTGGTGGTATAACCATCTGGTGGGCATATTCGGGGAATGAATGGATACTGTGTGCCAAGAACAAGTCCTGCCATCATCACCAAAATGGTGAGCTAGAGGGAATCTTGGTAACATAGTCACACATGCATAGATAAACACACACACACACACATGCACACACAAACGTTTACTGATTGCCAGCCATGTGGCAGGCATCTCTCTGGGACCATCTCAGTGATACAGCGGGGTCCTTCTATCAGAGAATGAACCACACTTAGAAAATTAGCATGCCTTTACAAATTGTTCTGTGAGCTGATGAAAACTCTGTAAAAATGCTGTTTTTAAACTATATTTCTCTCCAGCCCTAACACCAGATAAATTTGGGGGTAAAATTGAACGAATCTTTGCTTTTCTCCCCCACGTCTCTCTTTTTCAAACGTAGAAGGCCCACCGTGACGTGAGCATAGGGTACTGCTTATGTATTGATCTACCCACCGTGACGTGAGCATAGGGTACTGCTTAGGTATTGATCTACCCACCGTGACGTGAGCATAGGGTACTGCTTAGGTATTGATCTACCCACGTTTGCACTGTAAAAGTAAGGATAAGGTAGTCACACCCAAACATTAGAAAACCCCCTAAGGAAAACCCCTTTCTACTTCTCCATTATGTTTTTGTAGGGAAAGTGGTGATATAAGTAGGTTAATTGTTTTCATGAGTCTTAGACAATGCTAAAACCCATTTAAGTGTTATCTTGCCAGATTCTTGGAAAATACCTCTGACTGAGCCTTCATCAAAAATATAGTCAGCTCCATTGATGTCTGCTCCTCCCTGTGTGTGTATATGTTGGATATGTGTGCATGTGTCTGTGTGTGTATGTGGATATGAGTATGTGTGTACATGCATATGTGTAACATTAGGCTTGGCTTTGCCTAGAAATTTGTTTTGTTTCTATCATCCCATATTCCTAAGGACAATAGCATGCAAGTGTTCTCTGATCTGGGGGACTCTTATCACCTGGCTACCAACTGAAATTCCAGGTCACGCGGGAGCTGTTAGCTTACGACCTGTACCCACAGGCTACAGCCAATGTCCCTGTGAGTGCAAAGCCACTGGAAAAGGCAGCCTTGCCTCCCAAACCCAGCAGACCTCGCCAGCTCTGCTGACGGGGCTTTACCTTTCCCTTTCTCTCCAAGGGCTCGTTTCCGCCAAAGGCACTGGTAAACTCATTAGCTATTTGTTTTCACGCGTCTGTTCTCCAGTGACCTCTGACCTCCAGTCTTATCAGTGTCTACTGCCTGGAATACTGTATCTTTTAATGCCCAGAGCCTTCATAGGATGGGGCTTATAGAATTGACCTTCCCGAACTTTCTTAAAGCTCTTCTGCTATGGACCCATCTTGACCAGCAGGAGTTTCTTTTTTTTTTTTTTTTTTTTTTGGTTTTTCGAGACAGGGTTTCTCTGTGGCTTTGGAGCCTGTCCTGGAACTAGCTCTGTAGACCAGGCTGGTCTCGAACTCACAGAGATCCGCCGACCAGCAGGAGTTTCATGTGGAAGGGAAGAACAGGAGCTCTTAATGCTCAGCACCACACTGGCCTTTCTCCTGTCGAGCTTGTCTTGAAATTGGAATGATGGGTGTCAAGTGCCAAAGAGGCCATAGCTTGGCAGTATCTGCCCTGTGCCATAATGAGACACTTAACTCCGGAGTATGAAGGATTAAACTGGGAAACCTGCGCATGTTCTGTGGGGCGGCTGAGGGAGCTGCTGGGGGCGGGGCAGCTGATTGCTGTGTTACCCATCTGCTCAGTGAGGTGGTAGATTCCAACAAGAGGCTGGCCGAATGACTGTGTCCTTGGCGTCCCCACTTGGTCGTCACAAAGGGTTCACAGTTGTGTGACTGTGCACTGTGTGGCAACTTCCTTGCGATGCTCTTCGTCAACGAGGTTGCGTCTGTGGTAGATGTTCATAAGCAGACATCCCAGGCAGTCTCCACTCCAAGGCTCATTTGCAAATTTAATGGGAAGCAGAGGCCCTCCCTACCTCGTGCAGGAGGGTGCCTTTAATTAGTGAGGATTGAAGAGCACTGTAAGTCAGTTGTGTTTTGTGGAAATGACTCAAATCTGCTCCGCTAGGAGATAAGCGCCCCACACAAGAGCCCACATCTGCAGAAGTGGCTGGCGCTGTGATTAGGTGCGTCGCTAACCTTTCACAAAAACTCACGTCATCTCGATTTTTAGACACAGCAGGGCCTGGTTCTCCATGTGTCTTTGTTAGAGGTTCGCTGCCTTGCTTTGTGTCTCACGGTGACTGCAGACAGCTTCTGCTTGTTCTTGGCTTTCCTGACAAGCCCCGGACAGCTGCCAAGGCCAGGGTCTTTTAGAATTTGTTGCCCACATGCTATTTTCAGGTTAGCTTTTGGAGTTCTGGGGGTCATTTAGCCCTAGCCCCTCTGTGGCTTTCTGGCCTCTGCTGAATAAAATTGCCAGTGGGGGTGGAGGCAAATCACAAACAATTCCCAGTGATCCTGATCCTGATTTGGTGCTCTCGACGGGGTCCTTATATCCACATTTCTAGCTAGACCACCAAGGATGCCCAAGCTGATGGTCTAAGAATCATACTTTGAATAATTCTGCTTTATCCTTATATCCCGACACTTCTAAGAAACACTTGGCTGTGGAGGTCTCCCAGATGCACAACCCTGTCCCTTCACATCTCAGTGACTCTGAATGAACTAAGGGGTGTTGGTTTATCCAGCCTTTTAATTCCCACATTGCCTGGCTCTAGTGAGGCCTCCTCTTGTAGCCTCTTCCTTACCCTTTCCATACTGAGTTCCTGGATGCACCTTCCAGCTGCCTTCCACTTCCTTTCCAGGAAATAACCATGGGTTCCAGCCTCTTCCGCTGGAGCCATAAAAAGCCTCTAATCCCCCACCCAAATATGAAACGAGAGCTTTAGAATATAACTCACTGCAAGGGACTACAGTTGGTCAACAGCAAGAGTAATCTTAGAGGCTGGGTTGCCTGTTGGGGTGCAGGTGTGAGGAAGTGGGAGCCACTTGTGTAACCCATACAGGCTTTCACTAACCACTTCTCCAAAACTGGATCCCCAGCCCTCATCTGTAGTGATGGTCTGAACAGTGGGATGGTGTCCCACAGGTAACTAACTGTAGTGTGAAAGTGATTGGCTATTGGAAGATATGTTTGGAAATAATAGCTTTGAGAAAAATAAAAACAGACTATGCAAGAAGATTTTGAAAATAATGTTTGGAAATGCGCCCATCGTGGGGATCAGAACTGTAAAGTCTGTAAACTCTGCCACTAACTCGCTGCAGTAACACTGCCTGGCCCCTGTGGCCTCAGTTTTCTTAGCTTTAAAACTGTGCCCCAGAACATTAATGTCCTAACTTGGACAGATCATTACACAAAGCAGAGACCTTAGATGATGCTGACGGACACCACTATCATGGCTGCCTGCAATATTTAATTTTCCATGAATTGAAACAGTCAATGTGAAAAGTTGATTGTCTTTTTAACAGGGGCCTGGTAGATGCAGCACAAATGTGTTGGGTATCCCCGTCCCCAAGACTTTGCCCTCATTCCCACCTCTGTCTTTAGGGTGTGTTCCAGACGTCCATGGAACTCATCCCTAATTGCCTCAGGTGTCTATTCAAATGATGCCTTCATGAGTCTTTCTCGGCCACCATTCAGAACTGCAAAGCCCACCTCCCACTGGGAATGCCTCATGCCTTGCTTTATTTTCCCCATGACATTTACCCCACCTACCACATAATTATTTGTAACCTAGCTATTGTGCCCCATCTCAGAACGTGAGGTCCCTGAAGACAGGTATTTAAGTGTATCTAGTTGGTCAAGGTGTCCCCAGGTTTCCAAAATCAGGTTCCTTTAGAGTAAGTTTTTAATGAATAGTTCACTGAAAGGATCCAGGCAGGGATGTGGTCGTTAGACATCGGGAGTCACTGGTCTAAACTGAGAAAGGAGACAATGACCGCCACACCAGACATCTTTGCTAATGGAAGTCAGGGCATTTTCCCTGAAATAAACCCTCTCATAATGTCTGTGTTTCCTTCCTTCCTGCTTGGCTCATGGTAAGCACTGATGATTGACAAGTGGGTCTCCCCTGCCAAAAGAGTGGGGTGGAGGCTTTGGGTGTGCCCTTGGAAAACCAGCAGGGGTTTTCTAAAAATATTTGTTTAGACTCCAAGAAAGTGAAGCACCACACTTAGCATCAAGGACGATAAAGAAATGACAAAAAGAAAAGAAGGTAAAACAAGAGCCTGGTCAATTTTCCCTCTCAGGGTCTGCCTTTAGCTAACTGAACCTTGTGCACAGGAGAAGCACAGACGAGAAGGTAGCGCCATTGACTGTGGGCACTGTGGGCTCTGAGCTAAGTGCTGCAGAGCCACAGCGTAGCATGGGGTCTGGCTATAATTCTCCTCCTCCTTCCTCTCTTTAAGTCGAGTGGAGCCTTTGACCTCCAGCATTCTTGACTGATTTTCCCTCACGTTGCCAGCTTTGTATAACATCGCCACAAGCCCTAAGAACCCTCTCTAGTATTGACCACGTTGACAGCTACACAGTTTCTTTGCTACTAGATATAAACTGTCGCCTCCAAATATTTACCCTATTAACCATAACATCAAGCTTAACACGTTCAGTGTACAGATAGGTACCGATAGTTCATTTAAGAGGAACCAATTCCTAAATGAAAAACACAGGGCAGGTACTCATCTGTATTGAGAAATCACATAAACGAAATTGCTTTTACTCAAGAATAATGTCACTCATGCCGACGGCTCCTCAGATTGAAATTAGATACAGGATGTTGTCCTACAGAGTCAAAAGAAGGTTTTTATTATCAGGTCCCCCATAAATAATAGTGACAAAGCCCTCTAAACTCCTTCTGTCTGCCTTTCCTAACGTTAGCCAAGGAGGACTTTGTTCTTTTATGTCTTAGACTCTGCCTGCACATGCCCCTCTGGAAAGCGCACCACGTCAATCAAAATGGGCCATGACTTAAGCTCTGGCACTAAGCACCAACTATTCTCCCCTCATCAGGTACCCACAACTGAGTTTCACTTCCTCTGCCCACAGCAACCTCAGATTTACCCAAGCCCAGCCTGAACCCCCACAAGAATCCCAGTTCTTGTTCTAGCCCCTGAATGTGTTAAGAGCAAACCTTGCAGATTCAGTGCATTTCCCGTTTTTGTCTTTTTATCCCCCCCCCCCGCCCCATTTTTGTATGTCCATATCCCTCGCATTTCTTTCCTCACTCAACAGCACTCACTGGTCAAATGCAGAGGTGACAAAAGGGAAGCCAAGTCTGGTGCTTTTCTTCATTCTCCTCATGTTTGTAACGTAGATGCCTCTCTCAATGCAGCGGACTCAGGGCTAGCATTGTCCCAAGGGCCCAAAGCAACCAGAGGAGTGTTAGTCCTTTGGCCTCACTTTGCCATAGTAACATTTTATAAGATTCAAATGACAAGAATGTCAGAAACTGGATTTCTTCCTATGCCTGCAGTATAGCTTCCGTGGTTCTGCACTGTGTCCCTGTGTCAGGCTTAGCATGGGCCTGTGTGAGTTGCATTATAATAAAAGCTACAAAGGCCAATGTTTATTGTGTGCCAAGCCTTTAAAACGCATTACCTCATTGCCTCCTTCTAACAACTTGAATGCATTTTTTAAGTGTCCATTTCATAAATGAAGGAACAAAGGGGTCAAAAACCTACTCAGGACATACATCTATTGACCAAACTGACAGTTTATGAGAATAAAATTATATGAAAGAGATTAAAATGCCACAAGACGTTAAATTACCTTCACAAGGCGAAGCAGGGGCTCCCTATCAATGAAGGCACAGGGTTATCAGAAAAATGTTTACCGGACTTAGAGCAGTAAAGTCATGCTGAAACACAGGGTGGACGGCAGCGTTACAATGCCTGGGGTTTTATTTTCTCATGGGGCAGCTCCTGTTTCTCAGTTATCCGACTAGTGGTTGTTTGGAACAGGAGGTTGTTAAATAAGTGGACCGTTGGCCATGACTAGCACATGATCTTCACTTACCAAAATGGCCTCTGCTCTTCCTGTGTATCGAAAGGGCTATAGCGTGTCTAGCCTGCTCCTTGTGTACCCTCTCTTTGCCACATCCACATACATGTGATTGTGAGCTGACAGTGTAAACAGACTGTTTTGTGGGGCATTTTCAAGTTTCCATGGAGAAAGATAGGGTCCACCGAGTCAGCTTACAGGAAGTCTAATACAGTGAGGGTCTTTTTTGACAGACTGCCGTCTCTGCCAATCCCTGGCTGAAGTCAGTAAGCTGCAGGGGAAGGGCAAGTGGTTTCGTAGCCTATGGAAGTGGAGCAAAGGTCTTTTGTGTCCCTCCGGTTGTGTTTCTACTTTGCTTACTGTTCGCTTCTGACTGAGAGAAGACTTTGGGGACTGGGCATGTTTTTCTGTGCTGTAGTTAGCATCCATGATTTCCAATTCAATCTCAGCCCCCCTAGGTATAAATTCAGCTCTTATCCCTCAGGCTCTCAGAGTGTGATTGTCACCTCAGCCTGGCAAAGAGGGCAGCCTACCCAGGCTCCGGTGGGGCATTGACATTGTGGGCGGCTATGACATGTGTAAGAATTCACACACTAGCATGAACCTCAGAGGCACCATGTGCGTGTTTATGTTGTTGTTTCGATTCTGTCGTTCATTTTAGTCTTTGAATGTCCATGCCATTCCCAGGGAAGCGCCCGTCTTTGTGAAGAGATTCGCTTTTGTGAGAACTCAGGATACATCTTAGTCAGTTCCCGTGTCTTCCGCAGACCCTTATGGATGACTTACCGTGTGCCAGATCTTGTAGATGCTAGAAATAGAACCATGAATAAACATAACAAGCAAATTATAGCTACCCTCATGAAACACGTAGTCTAGCTGAAGAAGAAGAGCAATTACGGAGCAGATCAATTACACTTCCCGAAGGCCATTTTCCTCATCAGAGAAACACTTCTTTCCCCCAGTCTTGATTTTGAGGATCTACTAAAAACTGAGTCTAGACTCACTTTACAAATGACAAGGAGACACCAAGAGCAGTGGTAACAGCAGTAGCATCTGTGACTGTGTGGATATCACTCTAGGGAAAATTAGCCCCGGGACCTACATCAAGATCCTGGGCCCCTAGCTTCCCTTCCCTTCCTTTCTTACTGGACAGCTGTGGAGATTGAGCCTCCCCTCCCTTCTCGTGCACTGGAGATGAAGGAGAAAAAGACTCAGCCAATCTCAACAGAAAGGGCCAGGCCGGCTCTTAGGTGGATGTTGATAACTAGGGTCAGCATAGTCCAGGCTTATCCTGCTGGCCAATCTCATGCCTTTCCCTCCCACGGACCTGTGAGCATCCTGGGTTCAGGCTAGGGGTGTTAACTTGTCCTCAGATGGCACATCTACAAGTGACATCATCTTCTTCTCACACAGGCATTCCTCCTACGGAAGGCTGCTGGACGACCACGACTACGGGTCCTGGGGAAACTACAACAACCCGCTCTATGACGACTCCTAACAAAGGAAGGTGGCTGGGCACAAGAAATAGCAGTCCTTTATTTATAAGTGCTTATCCAGTAGAATTAATAACAAGTACTTGATGCTCATTGAACGACAATCGCAAGCCCTGTTTTGTTGGTATGGTTGTTTTTTTGTTTTGTTTTTTGTTTTCTCCTCCCTCTCCTCTGGCTGCTACTACAACATCCCCCTTCTGGTACAAAAGAACCATTTTGTACAGGCCAATGGAGGCTGATTTGCAGCTGGCACGGGCCATCTTTGCACTGAGCAGGCTGGACACCATGAGGTGGTGGCTGCAGCCCCCACCGCAAGACTCATCGAAAGGACTGAGGAAAAGGGCTCGGGCTGCCCTGTTGGGGATTTAGTTTTGAGGGGAACTTTTGGTTTGGGTTATTTCTTAATCTTCTCTATAGGAAATTACACGGAGGATCAGTGGGAAGAAGAGAAAGGAATCCCTGAAGGCTATCACCCTGTGTGGAGGAAGCAAGGGCTTCTTGATTTCTTTGTAATCCTTCTTTGCCTGGCTGTATCTGACAGGATGCCTACTTGGTCCTACAAGCAGATAGACAACTCTTAGCTGCCTAATTAGGAAAGATGAAAGATGGCTGTACCCAGGAGGAGCCCAGCAGGCTCTCAACCTGTTCTCCCCACCCAGGCCACTGAAAAGAAATAGGGATCCTAGCACATTCCCCATCCAGGCCACTGGAAGGCAATGGGGATTCCAGCCACTGGCTTTTAGAACAGTTACAGCACAGTTTGAAAAGAGAGACTCAGAGGTGAGCTTGAAGAACAGCAAGGGAGAGGAATGTGGAGAATAAGGATGGGGGAAGAAGGGAGGGACCAAAGCTCACAGGGACCCTCTTGAAGGAAGTAGGAGCCAGCTCCCCATGGTAGTGGGAGATACCTAAATCCTGGAGGAGCCCAGAGAACTCTCACTTCGCACACATAAAGCAACGGGTTGGGGAATGACTATATGCTATTTTAAAACAATGTTTAAAAAGACAATTAACCTTCCATAGGAAATAGACACCGAGAATTGCCTGCTTATTCCCCCTAACATCTATCTACCTTACTCATTCTTCCTTTTAATAAAAGAACACTGCTGGGTCTCTAGTCTCAAAATCCTGTACAACAAATTTTGAGAAATAGACGTTTTCCTCCACCGGCATTTGTTTATTTCACTTATTAACCATCAGGAAGTGATTTTGTCTCCCCCGGCCCCCAGCCAGGAACATTTGAAAATGTCCGGTGGCAATTTTTGACTGCTACCACTTATCTTGAAACACTGCTAAGGAGTGGAGGCTGTGGCTCCTTTGCACAGAACGAGCTGCGACCACAAAGAGCCTTCTAGACCGACACATCAAAGGCTGACATTGAGACCAAGATGTCTTGTGATGTCCTTGTGATGTCAAAAGACACTCACACATCAGTAAAACCCTTTCATTTTTAACAAAGTGAAACATCACTTTTTTTTTCCTCCAGAGTGGTAGCTTGTTGACAGATGGGTTGCTGTCCGGCATGTGCAGTTGCCTTATATTGTTGGTGTTTCTAGAGAGCTTCGCTACAGGGCTGCACCGCTGGTGAGCAGCATCTGATCCTGGGACCCAGCATCTCCGATTTCATGTAGTAGAGAGCATGCGTCTTAAAATATGTTACCGTGTCCTATGATGTCACAGAGAACAAGAAACCATCAGTTTTTAATTCCTCAGACAGATCCTGCCCCACCACTCTGTTGAAAAAAAATAAATAAAAGATCACTATAGTGCAATCCTCTACCCCTCTGGTGTGGAGATCACAAATAGGGGTACTGCCCACAGCCTGCCACCCAGGTGCTGGGGGAAAATCTTCCTAAATCTCAGAGGTGCCAAAAGAAAAGAGCGATCATCAGAGGTCATCTGCAAGCAGAGAGGAGTTCGCAGAAATTAAGATAACCCTGAATATGAACACACAAGGGCGCGCACACACACACACACACACACACACGAACCTCCTCATAAAAACTACAAGGGTATGCCCTCTGGCCATGCTTGACATTAACAGCTGTCCCTCATCGCTAGCCTGATTGCTTCACAGGTCTCCAGTTAGGCAAAGGACAGGGCATTCTACATCTCATTTTCCTCCCCAGCCCAAAACCTTTTTTGACACATGACACAAAGCTCTCCATGAAACACTTTACGAGACTGTACTTCAGGAATCCCTTCTGGGGTCAGTCCTAGGCCAGAGGAACCAGCTTCCCTCCCAGAATCCTCACCTGTTAGAAACCAAGGACACACCAAGAATTGTTTTTTTATGCCAAAGGATGCCATTGTGCATGAACACGTGACTGCTTTTTCTCTGATTAACACCCAATTACTTCCAGCAAAACACAGCACAGTCATATGCAGTGAGGTGACAGCGTCCCCTCAAAACTCAAAGCATGACCCTTGCTTTGCTTGATAGTATAAAATGTGTACATGTGAGAATTTATTTTGCCAAATATATTTTTCTTCTCTTGAATTGGTCTAGAGAGATCCCAGCATCTTTATTCTACAAACACACACACACACACAGAGAGAGAGAGAGAGAGAGAGAGAGAGAGAGAGAGAGAGAGAGACGCATGCACTCACGCATGCGCGCGCGCACACACACACACACACACACACACACACACACCTCTGAAATATATGCCAATAATTGATATCCTTTACCTCAGGGAGAGTTAGTTCAAGTCTATACAAGGGAAATTAGTGGCCCTAGTAAATCTAAACAGTTACAACCCATCATGGATAGGACTGGCTCAATACTTTAGAGAGAAAGTTGGAGAAGAAAGTGAGCTAGGAGCCTCTTCTCAATGGACTGCAGAATGATACGCAACTCTGCTTTCTTTTCCTGGGACCCCGGCGGGACCCCCAGTCCTCCCTGCCCAGCTGTGTCTTCATTTGTAAAATGGGGGTGATGCCTTCTTAGTAGTCTCGCCCCTTCCTACCTCACAGACATATTGTGAGGATTAATGAAATTGTGTCAACAGTGTTTTCATTTTCCGGAGAGAAGCTATTTATGGACATTTCAAGTATTATATAGATAAATAAGTGATCTCAGTTTCTTATGTGCTGTTATACTGGCGTGCCATTTTTACTTATTCTATAATGCTCCAGTTAATGTCATGGCCACATCAGATGGCCATCAGAGCTCTGAACTCCCCCCCCCCACCCCCATGCATCTGCATGATGCAGGGTCACCTGGTCCTAGGACCACAAAGAATGGTCTCCCCTCTGACTGTAAAGATGGCCCAGGACACAGGTCTCACAGGCGTGCATGGGGATCCAGGTTAGGATGACCATGGATGCCTGAGCACTAAAGGCAGAAGACCTATGGCTTGCACACCCCGAGGAGTAAACCGTTGTCTAATATGATCTGTTTGCCCTTCATCTTGCTTGCAAGGGTGCATGGTTCAATCCTGGGCATCTTGAAAACTTGCAAATGGTCCAGATGCTAATTTGCACGTCGATTCTCCTTTGCCTTTGACCTTCTTTTGAAGGCAAATGGATGTTCCATTTCAACTCCAATCCTGGAAAGGTTAGCTGATATTCGCTCTTTGCCACATTTCTCTCTTGGACTAAGTTAGCTGACACCATTGAAAGCGGAGAAGGTGTGCAACATCTTTGATATCTGATGACATCATATCTACATTTGTTGTAAGATCTATTGCATACCAATTATAATTCTACCAATTAAAGTGGTTAAAAGCTTGTGTCTAGCTGTGGTGATTTACATTTTGAGATATTTTGCTCTCCAGACCACTGGGTTCATTTTTATTGGTCATATTAAGTAGCTCTGACTTGTTTTTAATGAAATTGTATCCCCCATCAATAAATAATATTTTCCGTAGCACAGGAAGGTCGCTCTGATCTTGAAATAAGCTGGGAAAGCGTTAGCATTGAACAAACCTTCTGAGCACTGATTTCATTCCCAAATATTCTGTGTGTTTCACCCAGCCGAGGTACAAGTAAACATTTTGATTCAGCGAGAGAGACAGCAAGCAGAATCCAGTCACATTAACGCGCTTTGGCATTAGCGTGCACGTGGTGTTTGCTTCATTCCATTTCAAAAAATTAAATTCAGCATATTCATCCTTGCCTGACAGCTAATTAGCAGGCGATTTCAGCCATCCAGAGTATAATTTCAACCTCAAGAAGCTAAGCAAATGTTATTTTGCTTTTGAAGGAAATAGCCACAGCAAATCTCATGCATTTTGCTCCATATGGGAAGAGTGAAACAGCTGCAAAATAAAAAAAAAAAATGTTTTCTTTCTTCCCCTTGAGACCTAGCCTAATCGAGTCCTGGCAGGCTTCGAACTTACTATGTAGCTCAAGCTGGCCTTGAACTCCTGACCCATACACCACAAGGACCTCCTAGACATGATTGACTCGATGATGAATGTATACTGAAAATCAGGTTTAATCCAGTTAATTGCCTGGCTACACAGCATCAAAGACTTGCTGGGACATCACAAGGAATGGAGAACAAACATGGAACAAGCCACTACTATTGGCTGTTTTCAGTGATGTCGTCTGGATATGTGTCCCTCGGAGGCTCCGGTATCAAGGCCTGGTCAGCAGTCTGTGCACTCCTAGGGTTATTGTGAGGTCTTCGCAAGGTGGGGCCTAGTAGAAGGAAATTAGGCAATTGAAGGCAAATCTTTGAAGTTTGGGGACCAGGACCCTCCTGTGTCTTTTGCTTTTCAGCTGCACAAGATGAGCGACTTCCTTGGCTTTCCAGTTCTACTATGGGACCATGAGAAGCAAGACCATGGACTGACACCTCTGAAAACAAGGCAAAACAAATCTCCGCAGCCGCTGTTTCACACTGACAGACAACTTCCCTGTGATCCAGTTGCTCCCCTGAATCTGGATGGGCACCCACGTAAAAGCCTGGCAGTGCAGGGCTGTAACCCTGGAGCTGGAAGTCAAGGACAGGGATGGGGGATCCTGATGACGTGCTGGCTAGCCAGTCTCATAGAAATGGTTCAGAGAGAGATGTGGGGGGTTCCCCCCCACCCTGTCTCAAAATGTAAGATGGAGAGTGATAGAGAAAGACACTTGATAACAACCTCTGGCCTCCTTGTGCATTCACAGGCAAAGAACGTGTGGCGTTAACACACTCTAAATTCTTAGATTCTAATTAGTATCTGTTCTTACATTACAATGTTTCAGCCTCGAATAATGATGTTTTCAGGTACGGAGTATACAGTTTGGAACATTTTGCTCATCTGTAACTGGAGAGTTAATGCTTTGAGCTTTGAGAGAAAGCACTGGGTCAAAACTAAGTGTTGCAAAGCCCCCGTCTTGTTGAGGGAAAGCCGAAAAGAGGTGAAGTTGCTTCCTTTAAAGGATCTCATCCTTGGCCAGCTGTATTCACTTCACCAGAACACTCTACTGCACGAAAACACGGTTCGTTTACATCAACAAATGCACACCATTTCTATGGAACCAATAAACTGGATATTTACAATAAAAAAGAAGTGATCATAACTCACTGGGAAACTCAGATGCCAATGGGCCTCGTCTGTATGGGAGGTCATTGTATCCCCCAGATGGGGATATATAATATAGATACACATAGCTGGGAAACTGAGGCTCGAAGATGTGACACTTAGCCATCAGAACACTAAATCTGTCCATATACTCAGTAATGAATAAGATGAACTTGCTCTCCCAATCATTTAAGTCCAGTTAGCGGCAGGGTTGGGACCCACGCCAACTCTTTCTGTCATCTGAGCCCTCTCCACCACGAGACCAGTATTCATAAGCCTACGCATGCCACCTTCTGCAAACATGGGACTTTCCGCCCCTTGCTCAGGCCCCCCTCAGCTATTTTGAGCAATCTCAAGGGTGTCTGGCATGGAGCCAACAGCAAGCCCAGTCAGCTCCCAGCCCATGTTCCCTGTTAGGCACTGTCACCTCTGTGCTAACTTCTGCTATCTGCCAAGCCGTGTGCTCTAGGAGGAGACTGCCTGCCCTCCTGCCCTGAGAGGACATCAGTGTGGGGCCATGGGCTCTTGAAATTTTAGTATGAACCTGTCCCTGCTGATATCCACAGGAATCAGGCTTGAGTCCTCATCAGAGTGGAGTTGGGGTGCTAGCTTTGCGGTCACCCCTGCTACTACCCAAGGGTACATCACAGCGTCAGCTCATCTCCCGGCGGAGCAGTGAGGATGCTGCCTTCTCCTCACTTAGCACTTTCTGTGAGCCGCATAGTGTTTGGAACATTTGATGAAGCGTAACGTCCCTGTGAGGCAGCTATGATTAAAATGGCCATAGTACAGATGAATACACTAAGGGCCAAAGATGTGTCTAAAATAAAAAATAAATAAAAATGAAAGGAGCCTGTGGTCGCAGGTAGTGCAGCAGAGATAAGTCTTCGGAATCCATGCTCTGGACCACTTTCAAGTAGAATCTTCATTCCATGTCATTCCTGGCCCCTGCACTCTGCCAGCCATCAGCCATTCCTAGCCACTTGGGGGCAATCCCCAGCTACAGTTAGGTGCCCAGCTCAGACGCAGGATCCTCCCTATAGTGAGGGTTCTGAAGTGGCCCACTCTGTGTCTGAATGCCTGCATGGTAATGATTGCTCATGTTTTGGCTCTTTTGAAGGCAGCAACAATCCTCCTGACGGGTCACATGGCCGTCTCTGCGCTGACTCTGTCTACATCCTATTCTTCTGCTCAACGTCACTGTATTTTTCTACTTTGTTTTGTATTACTGGAAAGTAATACAACACCTAGACTAGTTGAAATGCTGGGACAAGGTTTATTTTGACTCATATTTCCACAGGTAACATGGTCAAGGAGCTGCATTTGGTCATAATCTGTTCATTCAGGCGCACAGTGCGGTACAAGGAAGAATATGGCAAGAGGCCAGGAATGTGTGCATGTGCATGCATATGGGTGTGGGTGGGTGGGTGGGTGGGTGAATGTGTTCTGGTCTCTTCTATTGAGGGGCTGAATTATACAGGCCCATATTCCTACATTGTCTGGTGGTCAGAGAATTATGAGCCACCTATAAGGTGCAATTTGTACCTGCCATACAGAAGGTGGTTGCCTAGCCTTATGATACTAAAAACAACCTGACACCATCCTAAACAAGTGGCCAGGATATGTAATGTTATTCTGCTCCTTCTATTGTAATTTAGGAGGTCGCCTGGGGAAGTCTACATGACAAAATGGGCATGGGCATGGCCGTGACAACACAAACATAGACATGACCTAAGTCATCCCCCCCCACACCTAGGAAACAAAATGCTAATAAATTTTCCCCTCAGTTTATGTTTTGATATAAAAGCTGTTCGGATAATAAACGTGGGCAATCGCCAGAATTTAAGTGAACCCTGAGACTCCCTCCCAATATTGTCGTGTAAACTGTGCCTATTTAATCCCACACCTCCACTCTGGTACCAAAAATGGTTTATGTCTGGAATGGTCCCCAACATATTGGCACCCACAATGTGGAGCTGACGGGTCAACCCCCCAAAAAAAACACGAAAGAAGTGACCCCAACATTCTATAAAAACCAGCAATATTCATTTGTGAAGATTTGTCTTAAGGTTTTATTGCTGTGAAGAGACACCATGACCACAGCAACTCTTATAAAGGAAAACATTTAACTGGGGCAGGCTTATGGTTCAGAGGCTTAGTTCATTATAATCATGGTGGGAATCATGGCAGCATCAGGGCAGACATGGTTCTGGGAGTTACATATCTGGATCTGCAGGCAGGAGGAAGAGACTGCCACACTGGGCCGAATCTGAGACCCAAGAGCTCACCTCCTAGTGACACATCTCCTCCATCAAAGCCATACCCACTCCTACTGTACCCACCCTGATGGAGGAAGGTCATTGGCTAATAAAGGAACTGCCCTGACCCATTTTATTGGTTAGAGGATAGGTGGGAGGAGTAAACAGAACAAAATGCTGGAAGAGGAAGTGAGCTCAGAGACTGGACCGCTTTCCTCTCGGGAGCAGACGCCTGAGAGAGACGCCATGCTCCTGGCTCCTGGGCAGACGCACGCTAAGAAGCTCCGACCCAGGATGGACATAGGCTAGAATCTTCCCGGTAAGCGCACCTAGGGGCGCAACACAGATGATTAGAAATGGGCTAAATTAATATGTGAGAAAGAGCCTAGAAGAGAATGGGCCAAGCAGTGCTTAAATGAAAACAGTTTGTGTGTTGTTATTTCGGAGCATAAGCTAGCCGAGCAGGCAGCTGGGGTGCTGGGGACGCAGCCCCGCCGCCCTTATTATTACACCACCCACTTGGGCATGGTCTCTTATACTATATATGCTGATGTAAAACACACATCCGGCCTCTTTTCCCACTGCAGGATTCGGCTGCTGTTCCCTGTTCCAGCAGAGAATTGTGATCTGTGAGTCTACCCCTAAATAAATAACCCTCTATTTACTCAATTCTCAGCTAGTGTGGGATTTCTTTTAAGCATCCTTCTTCATACTCCTTCTAATAGTGCCACTCCCCATGGGGCTACGAGGGCCATTTTTATTGAAACCACCACAGGGCTCCACACTAATAACTTCCTCTAATCCCAGTCACCTCCCACAGGCCCTACCTCAAAACATCATAGCCAGATTGTTTAACCATCTCTACGTATCATCATGGCTATTAAATCTCATCGGTATGGATATTAATGAGTTCTGGAGGACTAATCAAGTTAGGCTTAAAGTTTGGCTCTCAAATGCCTGCCAAGGCTTTCCTGTTAAAGCCTGGTCCCTACAATGGCACTGAAGGGAAACAGTGGGACCTTCAGGAGGCGGAGCCTAGCCAGAGGCTAGTGGGTCATTAGGACGCTTCTGAAAGGGGTCCTGGGACCTTGGCCCTGCTCACTCTCGTTTGGTTCCTGACCGTGAGGGAAGCAGTTTTGCCCCCCCTGTGCTCCTGTCATGGTGTGTTGCTTAATCACAGGCCCGAAGTTAGGAGGACAACCAGCCGTGGCTCAAACCTCCAAACCGTGAGCAAGAAAAAAAAATTCTCCTTATGGGTTAATTTTCTTAGATATTTCATTGAGGTGATGGAAAGGTGACTGCTATGGACATAATATGAAGATTGAAGCATATAATTTAATGTAATTTAATCATCACCAACTCAACATCAGGAGTCTCCAGGCTTCAGATCCACAAACTCATTAAATGACAAAGTCCAGAACTCCCTCTTGTCTCCCTACTGTTTCCCCTTGGCACATGGGCAGAACTGACTTTGACAAACACTGCTGGGGAGAGGGTTGAAAAGCTCAACCAGTCGTAAAGCCAGGCGTTGTCAGGAAGTATGAGAAACAGAAGTTCAATGCCAGCCCAGGGGCCAGGACGGTCAGCTCTGCTACAGGAGCTATCAGGAGAAGCAAAACCAAGAAACTGCTCTGCGTATTCCAGGAACTTACATAAAAATATTAGTGCAAAGTTAAGTATTTCATAAAAAAACTTAGAGTCTTGAGTGCACTTAGAAAAATCAGGAGGAAGAGATTGGCTAAGGAAGCCATCAGCGGGTCATTGTTCAAAGCCTAAGATTTCAGACTGCAAGAAGGAACCAGAGGACCCTCAGGAATGCACCGGGAGCTGCAACTGAGAGCAATGTTTTCTGAAGAAGAATGGGTCACATTTTTGTATCTTCCATTCCTTGTTTGAAAACCTGTCATAGACAAATGTGAGCTAGAGCCATGTAGGAAAAGGGGTCCCCAGAGGTGTCCTGTCTGGCTACTTTGCATTAGGAAGGAGGTCTTAGAAAAGGTAACTATTCCAAGCCAAAAATAAACGTGGTCTGGCATGCTTCCTCCCTAAGGAGCAAGGCATGACTGTAGATCACTGTATCTCTAGGCAGACATATCCTATTCCTAGTTAACATGCTCTCTTCCTCCGGTGCCAAATTACAGCACTTGAACTCACCTTCTAATGGGAAGAAGATAGGGAAGAATAGGAAAAGATCTGAGGATTCTGTGTGTGTATCCATGTACATATTAAAGAACAGAAGAAAATATATAGACACTAAAACTTCCTTTTCATCCGGTCATATAACTATGTTATAGTTTATACCTTTCCCCGTCCCCTAGCTGTGGCATGTTCCCAGTTCTCTGCCAATAACTCCTGTGCCCATGACTCTTGAGGCAGAGTGACTCAACCTTTCTATCAAAACATCAATAAAACCTGAGGCCTGGAAGGAAGGAAGAGAACTAACTACTAAGCTGGATAATGTTTCTGCCACTTAAATATTTTTAAAAGACAAATGAACTAAGGAAAAAAAAAACAACAAGAGACAAGTAAGGGGAGAGTGGGGGAAAGAGGGTTGCATGAGCGTACATAATGTGCCAAACCTTCTCCCTCCCTATTTTCATTGCTCTTCCTTCTTTCTTCTCCCATCATCCTCATCTTCCTCACCCAAAAAAGAAAGAAATGGAGAGGAAGAAAATGGAGAATGTGTTCAAAACCATTCTGAGTGCTTCCCCCACTGCACTGAACGTCGTGGACCATTCTACATGCCACACCCACCAATCCCTGGCAGGTCCCCACCTCCATCTGTGGGTCTCTGAGAGCTATGCACTCCTCAGAACGACTAGGGATGGCGTAAGAGTAAAGAAAGAAAAGACACAGTCACATGAACACAGGAAATCTGGGTCAAGTGTGCCATGTGGACACTAGCCGAGCGGCACCAACTATACAACCATATTTACTAACCTCCGCATATTTAAGAATAGTAAAGGAATAGGAGGTGTCTGTCCATGGGAGAGCGTCTAAAGCCGCAAGCCTCAGGAGAAGGAAGCTGCAGTTGCTAATTCTGACACACACTGCCATCATTTGAACCAAAACCAGAAGAAGGCTTTGCCAATTTGTCATGGGTCTGAGGCACTGGTCCTTGATGTAGCTGTGCCGTGTCCACAATACACTTCCACTTGGAGCTTCTTCAGAAGCCCACAGTTAAGTGGATCCATACCTATCAAAGACTTAAAATAGTATCTGGCACTAAGCAAGAGCTGTCAGAGCATGTTCTTGCTTCTCATTTTAGAAATGGAGAAACTGAGTCTACCTAGGATGAACATAGAGCAATGTCTGTGTAGACTCTGTCTGTAAACTAGTACTCCACAAGCACATGCTATGGGAACAGACTCAGGTCTAGGTGCTTTGTTAACATAGAGCAATATCTGTGTAGACTCTATAAACTAGTACTCCCCAAGCACATGCCATGGGAACAGACACAGATCTAGGCGCTTTGTTAACATAGAAACCCTCCCAGCTGCTCTACCAAGGAGACACCACCATCCAGGGGGAACCGAGACTCACGGAATGGGTGACTCTAACTTCTATTTGGTGAGTAATCTAGATCTGGATCAAGGGTTTGATCTCAGACCCTAATGTTGTTGTCTCAAAGTTTACACTTCATCAACCTGTCCTTGTTCAACATTGGTCATGTACTCTGAGCTAGACAGAACTTAGGGTATAGAGAAATAAGAGTCACACATTTTTTTTTCCAAATTACTAATTTGGGGCCAGGTTTTTTTCTTCTTATTGAATATATGGGCAAAGTAACATCTTAACATCAATCTCTTATTTTTTTGTTTTTTGAGACAGGGTTTCTCTGTAGCTTTGGAGCCTGTCCTGGAACTAGCTCTTGTAGACCAGGTTGACCTCGAACTCACAGAGATCCACCTGCCTCTGCCTCCCCAGTGCTGGGATTAAAGGTATGCATCACCACCGCCTGGCTATTGATCTATTCTTAAGTCTCAGTACTGAGAGTCGGTAGCTTTGACAGTGTTGGACCTCAGACTCCTCATTTATAAAACAGATGGCAATGCTTACCTGGCTGGCAGCACCATTAAAAAGGCTAAATAAAGCAGGCAGGTGCACATCTGCCATCTCAGCCTTCACTTGAGATGCTGAGGAGGAAGGAGGATTGTGAGTGATGAGTTCAGGGGTCAACCTGAGCCATGTGATGACAATGTCTATCAAAACTCAAACAACAGCAAGGCAGGTAAGATCATTAAGCCCAGTGCTCAATCAACACTTACCCTTGTGTCTTGTGTCTTGTCTCTTCTCTGTTCTAAGAAATGAGAGGATGAGGTAGACATGCAGGTGTTGTTAGTGGATGAATGACAGGTGGAAAAAGTAAAGGGTTAGAAACCTGGGTTTTGCTCCTGAAAACGCCATTAATAGAATCAAAGTATCAAATGCTTATGAAAAGGAAATCTTCTACATTCAGCATGTCTTTTTACAACATCAAGATTTCATATGAAAACCAAATCTACATACATTTCAAAATATTTGGGCTAGAGAATGTGAGTTTTGGCTAATTGGTAGGGAAGTGTGTCTGGAGGATTAAAGGTGGTTCCTTTTTGCTGATGGAATCTTGGGAACAGGAGGTCGTAAAGGCCAGTTTATATTTTGACAAAATGGTACTGATAAGGATATCAGTATGAGCAAGCTAGAACATGGCTGCCACCGGATATCCAAAGAACCCCAAAGTAAATGGTGACGCAATCTGTTATAGCACTGTTTTTGTGACATTCTGCCACTTCTGTGTGGTTCTATATAAACATAGTCTTGAGGTCAGGAACCTTCTTTGTCCCATTTCTGCCAGCATGCCTACGTCCGCCTGGTTTTCTGTGAACCCGCATGTATGCCTGTGCCTGCCTGGGTGTGGCCCATGTGGCCCAAAGCAGGCCTTGGCAGGCTGCCTGACGGGTGACCTTTGCCCAGAGTAAATAAAGCATGGCTTATCTGCTCTAGATGACAGGAGTGCTTTTCAACACCCCACCACCACCACTGCACCCCACGCCTGGCTTCCTGTGACTCTCCTTTCTTCCTGGCTTCAGAGCATGGATCTCACGTGGTGTGTTGGCAATGAGAATGGGCAGTTTTCGTTGTGCTGAAGATCTGGACATTCCCAACATCTGTGCCGTGGGAGGCAAAGTTTTCTCTGCTGAGCTCATGTACAGGGCTAACTATAAGGGTCAGGGATGTCTTCCTTCCCAGTGGTCTCGGCTCCCCCACTGAAACAGTGGGGCTGATCTATTAGGAACTCACCAAGGCCAGCTGGACTATGACTGAAAAAGCATGGGATAAAACCAGACTCTCTGAACATAGCAAACAATGAGGGATGATGAGAAGCCAAGGACAATGGCACGGGGTTTTGATCCTACTTCATGTTCTGGCTTTGTGGGAGCCTAGCCAGTTTGGATGTTCACCTTCCTAGACATGGACGGAGGGGGGAGGACCTTGGACTTTCCACAGGGCAGGGAACCCTGACTGCTCTTTGGACTGGAGAGGGAGGGGGAGAGGTGTGGGGGGAGGGGGAGAAGGATAGGAGGAGGGGGAGGGAAATGGGAGGCTGGGAGGAGGGGGAAACTTTTTTTTTCCTTTTCTCAATAAAAAAAAGAACAGTGAACACCTCTCTGGAGCCTCCCACCATTCACATTGAAGGCTTCAGCAACCTGATAGAGCATTTCCTGGTCTGCCTCTCAGCCTCCCCTGAAATCGGTTTGCCATTGTCGAAGTCTGTCCTTCACGCCATGTCCCCCCTTGGCTTGATGGGCATTCCCAGGCTTTGCTTGTAAGAGTTAACAAAACCATCAAGAATCCCTTTTCCACAACGTACCCTTTAGGATCAGGGCTTTTGGCCAAGCTTGGCCCTTATCGTCATATTTTACGCCTCTCCCACACACTATATTGTCTTCTGACGAATTTTCATTGAACCTAAATAAGTATTAGTTTCAGCTGTGGAATAATAATAACTGCATTTGGGATAAAGTTCTGCTTATAAGAAACCTTCATGAGACTGAGCTTCTCGGTATAAACCATCTTAAGTCGAGTAGTATCTGTTTCCAAATATACCATGAATCATGGATGAAGTCCGAAATGGGGATTCCTGCCTGTTAACTAATTATACTGACATCAATTCCCCCTGAGCTACAAAAAGATTCCAAGTCTCAGGTGAGTTATTTTTGGCAGAGGTAATTCCATGTCCCAGAGATGAAGTTCTTTGCACAATCAGGTTTCAACATGTCAGTAGCAGTTTGGAGCGATATTAAAGTGTTTCTGGATTTTGAAAGGTTTCCAAATGTCCTTAAGTCTGTTCAGTGTTTTCTAAGAAGAAAAAATAAAAGCTGAACATTTTGTCAATTTAAATAATATCTTAATACAGGGGCACTGAGCCCCATGCTTGGACATTCAGTCCTGAAATGGGCAACACTGGACCCAAAGGAAAGAGAACAGTCTGGAAAAGCTGACGTCACAAGCTTGAAAAGCTTAACACTTAAGTAAGCAAAGAGGAGTCATGGAGTGGATTAATGGCTCATCAATTTAAAAAATAAATAAAAACAACTTATATTTAGCTCATTTCCAAATCAATATCCAATTTCATTAACTGTCCCCTTCTAGGAATTTGAGACATTGGAAGTCAGGAATAATGCTTGACAGCAAACTAAAATGCAGCATTCTTCAAAAGCTTCATGGGAAATAAATAGGGAAGGTGGAAAAGAAATAGCCATTGGCCTAGAAGAGAAAAAGTCATTTGTCTAGACGGAAAGCACAGGCTGAAAAATACCCATGCCCACAGACATTTTATGAAAGAAAAGCATAACCCACAGACATACAAGAATATTTCCAACCTTCCTAGGTATTTTCAAATTTTTAACTAAACTAGAGATATTGGTTTGCATAAAAAATTTATACAAAAGATTAATTCCCAACTTTCAAAACCAGGAAGAGTTTTAGGAGTCGCCCTCCGCCACCGACACACACACACACACACACACACACACACACGCACTCTACTGAGGGGCTATTGATAGCTGCTGGGAGAGAATCATTCTGCTTTGATAGTGTGGCCCATTGTAGGTTACCCATGCCCCAGTGTATTTAACTGGGAGCTGGGTTGCAGGCCCCAAAGAGTGAAGAGAAAAAAAACCCACAACTATAGGGGAGAGATTTGGGGATTAACACTTGGAGAGAAGAGAGGGGAGTTTAGCAAGGAGGATCTACAGCACTGGGCTCCAGAGGTCTCCACCAAGCTTCCCAGAATCTCTAGAGGCAAAGGGCACTTAGACATTTTCTCAGATTGGTCAGTATTGATTCTCCTGCCTCCCCAACCTGATGGGACTGTAACTTTGGACAAGGCAGCACACCCCATCCACAGTAATTCCCACAAATGGAAACCAGCTGGTGGTTCCAGCGGGCAGGAAAAAACGCACAGACCAGAGTAGGAATCCTCCTGGAACTCCACGATCCTCACATAAGCAGCCCTGCTTGCTTCACATAAGAAAAAGTTGGAAGATATTCCTCAAGTTCTCTAGTGGAACCCTATCAAAGGAAGATTAGAAAAACTACATCCTTGCCACTATAGCTAACCTTGGGACTACAGGAGACATTCGCTTCACCTGGCTTCAGCCACCAATCCAAAAGCCTTTAATCTCTGGGAGATTGGTAACTAGGCCTCTGAGGTGCCACTCACTGGTGACCATGAATTCTTCAGGCCATGATTGCCACACTTGTCCCTGTGCTACTAACGTGGAAAAATGTTCACCAAAACCAATCTGAGAGAATCACTAGGTAAGGGTCCATTACTCCTGCCAATGGAGCGACAGCTTTCTTTGCCTCCAGGTTCCTGGGTACAGCGTTGGAAGCAACTGAGTAGTAATCCTGCATTAGCAAGCTCTTGCTGTATAATTTAGTGGAACTCAGAGTCCCAGGAAAGAGAAGTATCCATTTCCTATCAAGGCCACTGGGCAGGTGGCAAGCAAGTTCCCTACTGCTTTCATCTCTTGCTTCTTGGATCAGATTATTACACATTTTAAAAATTTATCACCATACAAAGTTCATTGATTGGGGATGAATAGTAATACTCGATAGAGCGGAGTGTCCCATCCCCCCTGGAGCACCCTCTTATAGATGGCACCTCAGCCAAAACGTCAACAGAATATAGTAAGCTGTGCCAGTCCAGGGGCTGCTGGATACCGAAGCCTATGAAATAACAGTGGCCACCATGATGATGTATCTACCATGGCACCTGATTTGCTACAACTGGTCTTTGGTTCCATTGCAATTTCGTGTGGAGTTTCATGCTACAGATCAAACTCTCTCTGAACTCTTGGCTGATGGCATCGGCATTACTCTGAATGTAGAAAGCATCCTACATTTGAGGTAGATGCCAAATCTAGTGTAGAAGAGATCCCACAGCACGACTTCCTACAGACCATTTTCTGTTCAGGCCCACGGAAGTTCACAGTCTTAGCATCACTCAGCATGTGGGTTAAAGCAGTATTTCCAAGCATGCAATCTACTCTCTCTGTATATCAGAGATCCCTGTCAAGTGCTGAACTCCTTTTTGGTGATAGGAAGTGCAAAGTATTGTCATCTCCGTACTTTGGAGACAATGCTCCAGTGTGCCACAGACCATTAGGCTAAAAGCTGCATTGTGCCGATGGCACTAGAATTTTCTGAGGGTTTGACACCAACCCTCTACAGCACGTGGTCTTGATTTTCTATTATTACATTAAAAGTTACCCCAAATTCAGCCTGAAACAATATGCATATATTACCTCACAGCTCTGTCGGTCAGAAGCTCAAGGTTAATCTGGCCTCTCTGTCTAAAGTGAAGTCACGAGGCCACCAAGGGTCAGCTGCACATCGTCCAGTTCACTCCAGAAAAAGTGCTTCAGAGTTCCAACCACTAGGTACCGCAGTTTAACTGCATCCTATGTAGCCCCGGGAGATTTTATCGCCTCCAAGTTTTTAAAATAACACTCGAACATGAAGCGCTAAGTCACACTGGCTGTGCTTACAACCTTCACTATTTCTTCTCAGATCAAAACCTGTGGACTGTGCGCCCACCAACTGTTCTGTATAAATGAAACAGTGAGTGGTTTTCATATTTCAGTGAGATCTCTTCTACTGCCTGAAACTCACGCCTGCAGCACAAGTTTAATTGAGATCTTTAATACCTATTTCTCTCTACATCACAATATACAAAGCCATTCATTACGCGAATGAAGATTTCCCGTGACAAGAGGTTTCAGGAAGAGTGTTTAGCAGGCATCAAGCAATTTTAAGCAAATGTCACCTGATCCATATCCAAATCCAGTCGAAACTGAGCCACGGCGGTCCTGCAGCTCCTCTAAGCACCGTCCACTATTGTCATATCCTGAGCTTTTGGTCATAACTGCTCCATCATATCCTACTTCCTTGATGTTGGGAAACACATAAGAGAGCCAGTTGAGAAGAAATTTAACCAATTCTCTCTAAACATAACATCCACCGTTAACTCTATGAGATTATTTTGATTTCTGTGATAAATATCCTTTTGTCATAGGTAGTGATACTTCAAAGCATTATTTTTCCCCTTTGGTAACTTCCCCAGCAGAGCCACAGAATTTCCTACCATAGTGAATGCATAGTCATTTACTTTTTTTTGGAAGACGGATTTGTTCTCTATGGAGGTTATGTTGGAACAAATTACTACTTGCCTTTATCCAATTTTTCCTTCCTCCTCTATTTCCGAAATTCCTGTTTTAGCAGGACACTATGATGCTCAGATAAAGACTGCCTGTGTGTGACCTGTCACAGGAGAGCCATCACGTGACTTAGTTCTTGTCAATGAGATATAAAATGTTCTGTCTATGGGGAATCCCTGGGAAGCCAACACCAGCAGCCATCTTTGCTGTGGCGTAACTATAACGACAAAGTTAAGATGGTTTCACGATGAGAAGGAATCTGTAGCCCCGACAGCACCTTGAAGCCCTGTGCCAACACTGTCTAGACTGCCTGCTCCCAGACTTGAGAGAAATAAAGGAATGGATTGCTTATTCCAGTTAAGGTTATGTGAGGGTTAGTCTCTCTTCTGTGTAACTGAAGTTGCTGTTAGTGAGAACTTTGTAAAAAGATTGCATTTAGGAACAGGTGCAAAAGCTACAACGGCCTCATGCCTCTAGCTGATGACATTTTACAGCAGGTGACAAGCAAGTAAAGAAATTTTAAGTTATTGGTCCAGTAACACTCAACGTTCCATTATTTATTGTTATGTTTTCTGATGCTATCTTTGTGTGTGTATGCACATGTGTGTGCATGTGTGTGTGTGTAGTTATATTGAGCTCAAAGATTTATTTATCCCAATTCATATCATTCATAGTATATATCCATTGTACTGACGGTCTATGCTGTGGAATTTTGTTCCTGTATTCTGAGTTACAATATTAATCTGATCATTGTTATTTTGTTTTTCAACAATTCTGTTAAGTCTTGAAACCATTTTGATGAAACTGGAATCTCACGTGATGACTAAAATAAATATACAAGCATATAGGTATGTAACAATAATTAATGATAAAAATGAGGCCATGAATTTGGAAGAGAGCAATAGGGAGCTTATGTGAGAGTTTGGAGGGAGAAGGAGAAAATGGTACATCTATACTGTATTTCCAAAAGATAAATCATTAAAAAATACCAACCATAAATTATGATACCAAGAAAATACAATGGTAGCAAGGAGTTATAGAAAAGTGTTCAAAGTATGAGGCTTAGTATATACACTAGTCTGTAGTGGCCTTACCTCCAGTTTAGGTATTTGGAGGTGTGAGGCAAGTGGAGAGCCTGTAGGTCTCAGAACTGTGAAGAAAGGAAGCATCCAAAGGTATATATGCAGGGAGGCTAAGCTTGCCTATAAACTACCTAGAATTATGACAAAGAATGAGTGTAAAATAGACACCATAAACTGGGTCCAAAATAACATATACATACATTCATGCGTGTTCACACATACTTACATACATTCATATATACATACATACATGTGTAAAATAAGCAGAAAGTACTTTCATAAACTTTGTATGAATTAAATGCAAGAATATATTTGGAAGGAAATTATCATGTATAGATAGAGGAAGAGAATAAGGTCATTTTGAAGAGGAATTAGCAGCTGAAACTGGAAGGCGGGCCTCCATAAGGACCTCTCTGACATACTGAGCACTGTGGGAAGGAAGGAATAACTGTGTATTTAAAGGTATCTTGCAATTCCAGCTCATTCCTTCGGTAGCACGGGTGAAATCTGGCTCCATTGTCAGCAGTGACTGAGCTCTCTGAGGTTCAAAGCTGATCTGAGCACAGTAGTGGAGATGGACCAAACACCTGACCCACAGAGTCCTTTAACACACAAACACCTTGAGGACATTTTGGTTTGTTAGGATCAAAACCAGGATTTCTCTTCTAAAAATCTGTGAAATCAATTTGACAGAATGGTTGTTTCTTTTTCTTATATTGTACATATGTATGAAATTGTCAAGAGAGTAAAAAATATATATATATATATTTTTTTTTTACAAAGAAGTAAGATGTTGGAGAAGTGATCAGGTCATGGGGATGGAGCCCCGGGAACTGGATTAGTGTTTGTATGCCAACATCCCAGCGGGGATCTGGCAGGAACAGGACCACTATCTCTGAGGAAGGTTCTCACTAGAAACTACATTTCTTTTACATTGAACTTAGACTTCACAACTTTCCAGAACTGTGAAAAATAAGTTTCAATTATTTATGGGCCATCAGTCTATTGACCCTTGCTCTACTAGCCTGAGTGGATGGAAACTCCAGCTCCGGTTCAATAGGGAAAAGAGAGTGGCAAGCTGCCGCAGCGCACTGAAGCAGGTTAGTGACTGCAGATGCCTTTGAGTCACAGACCTCCTCCTAAGCCGGAAGGTTTTCAGGGCTACACAGAGATACAGAATCTTCGTCTTCTGAATAGCTCGCCCTTATGTAATCACAAAGGCCCCTGCATTTTGTCTGCTCTCCATATCCTCAAACATCTAGTCTGGTGGGAGATTTCAGCTTGCTAAAGCGAGAACTAGGCATCTCTGTTTCTGTGACCCAGGACTGTCAGAAGACTGAGTAAATGTTCCAATTCCCTTGAGTCTCCTCCACTGAAAACAAACAGCCTCCCACTTCCCGGACCTAATGAAATCTTAGCAGGCTGACAAGAGGAGACAGCTCCATGGGTTTTTGTCTTTTCTCCAGAATCCAAAATTATTGGTCAACATTGTCATCCACGCCCCAGACTCACCAGGGTTTAAATTCCTGAAGACTAGAACCAGAACATAGCTTCTTCCCTTCCCCATCGTCTGATGAGAAAGATAATCAGTCAGTGCTGTGAACCCTGACATCCTGGAGGAAACCCTGCCAGGGCTGTGCTGTAAGCCCTGAGAAAGGGAAGTCGGTATCATAAAGAAAATGCTAAGGACTTAGCCTTAAGAATTCCAAAACCTTCACACATAGCTTCTCCTAAATAATTTAGCAGTTGGGCTTATTAGTTGAATCTTTAACCACAGAACTCAAGGACCACTGAAGAGATTGTGCCTCGGGCTTGAAAGGAACCAGACTTGAAAAGATCCTGACTTCAGTGCCCTAACATGCTTAGGAGAGAGGGGGCAAGAGACACCATTGTCTATTATAGACAATAGGAATAGGGGACCGGACATCTAACCAACAAATTAATAAAGTATAAACAGCCTGAATGTGACTAGTGCCACTGTGTTTGAATTTAAACACAGAATGAATTTAAATATCACGTAAAGGTGCCCCTTTTTATTTGTTAGGAAAACGGCACTTGACTCTATTACAAGACCTTTCTCTATGGGCGATTGTCTTTCGAATACTTTTCAAATAAGACCCCTTTAGAATACTGCTTTATATAACTTTGAAAATTTAAAATCACAGTTAGAAGCTAATCTTTGGCATTTCTTATGGGTGGTGAGTAGATTAAACCAAAGCCGAAAGGAGTCAACTGTAAAATCGAAAATATTGGTATGGTTGCCTGTCCTACCCATTTGGTAAAATGGGAAATATTGGTATGGTTGCCTGTCCTATCTATTTGGTAAAATGGAAAATATTGGTATGATTGCCTGTCCTATCCATTTGGTAAAATGGGAAATATTGGTATGATTGCCTGTCCTATCCATTTGGTAAAATGGAAAATATTGGTATGGTTGCCTGTCCTATCCATTTGGTAAAATGGGAAATATCCATAAACATTCCCTAGAATTCTTATGACAAAATATACTATATGAAAAAATTTAATAAAACAGAATTTATGACAATGAACACAGCTTAACAAGTATCTATGGAGTAGGATGTCGAGCCCTTTGGGCATATGCCAAGAAGGGTAGATCTGGGCCATATGGTAGATTTATTTTTAGCTTTTGAGGGTCCTAGAAGCTGATTTTTCAGCCACTTTTCTTACTTCTTTTAAGAACTCTATCAGGTCTGCGTACCCTGTCTTCTGAATGGGTTGGTTTGGGGAGGGTTGTTTGTTTGTTTTGGTGTTTTTGATTTTTTTTTTTTAGTTCTTTATACTTTGGGGATATCAATCCTCTGCCAGATGTATTAGTCAGAGATTCTCTCCCATCTGTGGGCTTCTTCTTCATGTGATTGTTTTTCTTTTAATTGTATAAGGTTTCCCTGATCCATTGTTAACCTTGATTCTCAATTCTTGAGCAATCGAGCGGTGGGCAAAAAGCCCTTCCCACATCTGGACTACGCAGGGCACAGCTCATGTCCTTTCCCACATCTGGACCACGCGGGGCACAGCTCATGTCCTTTCCCACATCTGGACCACGCAGGGCACAGCTCATGTCCTTTCCCACATCTGGACTACGCAGGGCACAGCTCATGTCCTTTCCCACATCTGGACCACGCAGGGCACAGCTCATGTCCTTTCCCACACCTGGACCACGCAAGGCACAGCTCATGTCCTTTCCCACACCTGGACCACGCAGGGCACAGCTCATGTCCTTTCCCACATTTGGACCACGCAGGGCACAGCTCATGTCCTTTCCCACATCTGGACCACGCAGGGCACAGCTCGTGTCCTTGCAGCGGTCTCCGTGTCTCAGGCCTCACGTTTCAGTCTCTGATCCACGGGAGGATGAAGAAAAGGAAGGAGGAAAGGATAGAATTATATGTTAATTTCAAAAATTAAAATATTTCAAAAATGGGATGTGCCTGGAAGATTGAGATAAAGCAGCAGCCATCTTCTGCTGACAGTCACTGCTTGGATAGCAGGGCAGATGCGGGGCCGACAGAATCCACATTGCCACTCAGGGCTACCCAAGGTCATGCTTGCCTTCCTGAGTGTTCCTGGTACTGCTCAGCAGAGATCCCAGGTCTGCAATGGATGCGCAACTGGGAATCCAAGCAGAGTTCCTGGTACCGCTCAGCGGAGATCCCAGGTCTGTGGATGGATGTGCAGCTGGGAATCCAAGCACTGGTACTGCTCAGCAGAGATCCCAGGTCTGCGATGGATGAGCGGCTGGGAATCCAAGCAGGCCACAGTTTCTATTGACCCCCCTCCCAGCTCTCCTTTCGTTCTCACGTGGGTGGCTGCATGTGCCCAGCTTTCAGATCAATAGGACTCAACTGACCCTTTGCTTCGCCAGCATCTCATGATACACCGGGCTTAATTCTTACAACAAACCCACACCCACTGCTCAGAGAGGTCAGCTTCCTGGTTGGCCTGTGATGTTATAATGTATTGAAAGGGTCATTCTGGGGCTGGAGAGATGGCTCAGACATTAAGAACACAGACTGTTCTTCCAGAGGATCCAAGTTTGGTTCGCAGCACCCATGTCACAACCACTTTTAATTGCGGCCCCATCGAGGGAATTTAACAACTCTTCTGGAATCCTTGAGCACCCATACACAAATATACATGAGCACACATAACTAAAAACAAATGTAAGTCTTTAAAAAGTGAAAAAATCTTAAAGGGTCATCTCATTCCAGCATTAGACTTTCCCCATATATATCCTAACTTTATTAATTATGCTATCATTTCTTTTATCTTCATGATGTCAATGTAAGGTTAGTATCACAATCCCTGCTTTCAGTTAGGAAGACAAATCTGAAAGAGACGACCCAACATACCTAAGAGAATCTGGGTCAACGAGAAAGTCTGAGTACTGCAAAGCATTTCTCTTTAGCAGCTGTCCCTACCCACCCACTTGGTGCACATACGCACACCCAGCAGAGAGGCTGCCACACGGGTGCAATTGCAAGACCAGTAGGAAAGGAAATAGATGGTACAATGGCTAAGGAAATTAATCAAACAATGAGTTCAGTCTAGGCCACATTAGAAGCAGGAAGGAGCAGAAGTTAGTGACGCTCCACAAATTCTCATGACCGCACAAGGTAAGCACAGCTGCTAGCCTTCTTTCAGAGACTAGGAAGCAAAGAAAGTATGAAACTTCCAAGTGAGTAAATCTAAATGAAGCCAGTTTATAGGCATCCTTGCTCTTCAACATCGTAATGTATGAGCTTATGACTCAAAGTCAGTTTCTATTGCTGCAATAAAGCAGACCTGAGATAATCAAATAAAGAACGGGGTTACTTTAGTTCATAGTTTTGGAGATTAACTGTGATGGATGGGCATATTATTTGGGGGCCTGTTGGGCAACAGGGTATCATGATACATGGAAGAACAAAACTGATCACCTCATGGACAGGAAACAAAAGGAACGGTAAGAGTTAGGAGCTAGTGTCTAAAACCCAAAGGAGCTCCGACAAGGTCCCACTTCTCAAAAGTTCCACCCTCTTCCAATGGAGGCAGTAACCTTTGAAAGGCCTTCAATACCCAAATCATAGGACTGAATCAATAAGAAGAGGGAGGGGAAATGATGGCAAAACTGAGAAGTCAAAGCTGAATTAGGAAGAAGGGGAAAGGCGACAGACAACATTCACGCAACCAAAACTATTTCCAGGTCGCATGCTGTAGTTTGGACTCAATGCAGATTGTGGAGATATTATAAAACTGTTTTCCAGTCACATGCTGTAGCTTTGATTCTATACAAAGGTATTACACAGAGATATTGTGATTGTCTCTTTCTCATCCTCGTGCAGCTTACATTCCAAGAAGCCAGGCAGACATTAATCTGCAATTTTAATTTTAATGACTACTATATTATCAGCAATTTATTTTCAAATGACTATACATAATGTGAGATGTTTGGGTGGGCATCTTAATTTATACCCTGTAGGTGAGGTTAATAGGTGAATTACCATAATCAGAGAAAGGCAATATGTTCTGTGAGGTCGTTAGTTAACGTTTTAAAGCTAATCAAAGCGCTCCACAGGCAGCTACTCTACACCCATCATGGCCTTCATATCAGACCAACAACAACGTTGGTAATTAGTATAGCGGATGCTATAGATGATTTTTCTTTGGCCAAATAAATGATCTCATATTTGAATGGAATATCCAAAAGTATAGATATATAGACATATCTGTCCTTCCCTAAATAAACATGGGAGTCAGAAAGTCTAATAGCTTCATACCCTTTGGATGCATGCTTTAGTCTTAACATTTCCTCTGAATGGACATCCTAGCTTGATCCTGCTTAGAAGTTTAGCTGAATCCCACTGCCAATATATGTATGCATCTGCCGCCACTGAGTCCTGTGACTAATGGCTTTACTTGGTGCATTCAAAGACAGAAAGCCACAGAAGTAACAATACAGGCCTTAGGACAGTTTGTGATTACTTGATGGTATCTGTTACACAGACATGAAGTTTGCCTTCAGTATAATGCCCCTGTTGATGGTGAGTTCTGGGCTAAATATAATTACAAATGACCAAAGTGGTTCAGTTCATTTTACAATAGCAATTTGATTTCAGATATAAATGCCTCAGGAGCATAAGCAAGCAGAGTACTGTGGAAATGCATGGGTTCTAGTCCTGCCCTGGTCTTATAATTCACTATTAGAGTTGACCTAACGAAAGGATGTAAGATAGACTGTGGGCCAAAGACCAACAAATCTTAGACTCTCTGAAGACGAAGGCCACCTGTATGTGCCCTGATTCAGCAGAGGTGACATTGGCTAAGGCAAGAAGGTGCCAGTTCACATGTAGGCTGGTAGGTAAAGATTTCATTAGCTGGAATTAGAAGAGGACACGCAAACAAACGAATGGATGGATGATACATTCCAAAGAAAACTCCCTAGGAAAGAAGGCCAAGTTCAAACACACAACTTTTCCATTTGGAAACAAACCAAGGCAAACCAAAAGGGTGATGTGTGTGGAAAAGAAGCTTGGTCTTCTTCAACTCAGATAAGCCTTCAACCTAAGCGAGGAAGAACTCTGCCCACGGCTGATTTGCTCAGGCGTGTTATCTATGTAGCCGTATTTTAAGTATAGCTTGCCGGCAATGATGTGCTTGACCTAAGTGGCAGTTGGTGAGCTTCTTCAGGCATCGCTGTGCTTGGCAGTGCCAGTTTTTGTACCGATGCCCAATTAGCCCACAACTCCTCCATAGAAAACAAACCTCACCATTTGCATAATTGTTTCCTTTGCTGCTTCCTTTATAAAAAATAATGAGTCATTATGCACATAATTAAAGCAAGTGAGAGCCTAGCTGACGAGAATCACATGAGAAGGTCGAGAGAAATTAGCATCAAGGCTGGTCTCCTGTGCAGAAGGCCAATCCAATAATAGGCACTGTCTCCTGGGAGCCGACTCTCTCTGGCCTCCTCCTTTGGATTTTCACTGAGTTCAGGCTTCCTGGAGGAAATATTTCATCCTGCCCTTCTCCCCAGCTCCTTTCTCCCTGGCTTCTAAGTGATAAGTGTCTGGCCTGATGTCTGAGCACTTTGCTACAAATCCTTTCACCTCCTTACCCTAAGTCATTCTCCCAAAGAACCTGACCACAAGCAGCAGTAAACACTAATGTAAACGACTGAGGCCCTTCAGTCCCAAGAAGGTTTGTGGTGAGAGTTACGGAGATGACTTCCTCTGTGCGGCTGGAGTGGGGTGGAAGTCAAGTGTCTTTCCCCCCAGTTATGTCTTATCTCTAAGCATTTGTTCTAAATTTTACTTACTTATTTAGTGTGTGTGTGTGTGTGTGAGAGAGAGAGAGAGAGAGAGAGAGAGAGAGAGAGAGAGAGAGAGAGTATGTGTGTCTGACATGCATCTGACGTGTGTGAGTACTGGTGACACAAGCCACAACACAAGCCTCAGGAGCCAATTCACTCCTTTCACCGAGGTTTTAGGATTCAAATTCAGGTCTTCAAGGCAAGCGCTTTTACTTACTGACCCCTCTCTGTGCATTTTCTTCTAAAATCTTCTTTTTTTGTGGTGCTAATGGATCCTTCTACCTGGTCATCTTACATACCTGGTCCATTTCTTCTCCCTCAGACTCAATGACCCAGATCCTAGAGGGGGAGTCTGAGGAGCAGACGCTGTTTACAAAATGCAGTCTTAGGCCTCCACTCCAGACTTATGAATCCGAATAAATGTTTGAACAAGATCCCAGGCTATTGCTTTCCACTTCAGTGTGAGAGGCAGACATCTAGGGAACTCCTTCCGTTTGGCCTCCTCCCCTGTGGTCTCTGACCACCTCCTACTGCACAGCACTGGTTAAGGGATTACTGCCCTAGAATTATGGGGTGGCCTGGCACAACACCTGACCCAGGAGGGGTAGGATCACAGATCACAGCAGCTTACCTGCCACAGATCCTCCCAGGGAAGGAGCACCCTGCATACCTCACAGACCCCCATGGGGCTGTACTCAGAACAGACAGAATGACTGAGGACTTAGGGAAGCAGGGTTAGTGGAGAGTGGGCTGTTTCCTGCAGGTGGGTATGACCCAATCTTTTGAATAAATCTGCAAGCCATGATGGTCTGGGACAAAAGCAAACACTGCTCCTGACTTGGTTACAGGAGGGGTATTTGATTGGTGGGGTCTTAGCAACAAGAACCACATGGAGAAGAAAACTCACAGTTAGTTAGAAACAGCCTCCAGTTTTGCCAGAGGTCAAGGCCACATTCAGTACTGAACCTTAGCTGTAGGCCTTATGTCACACGGCAAAGCCAAGTTATAAAAATGCATACTAAAGCCATGACACAAAATCACAGGCTTGTCTCTGGACTGAATTAGAATGTCTCATTCTTTACCTTTGATCTGTCCCTCACTCATCATTCTGTCCCCAGCATCTAACAAGTGACAGGTACAAAATAAATATGTATTGAGTTCATGGAAAAAATAAACAGGCATGTGACTAGCAAGCATGGTGTCTAGACTATGACAGATACTGAGTATTTACAGTCCCATCTCTGCTTTACCTTAGGCTTAGTCATATAATAGCCAGATCCAAATAAACAGACCAGCATGACCCAGGAACCGCCTTTAGTGTATAAAAGAATTTCGTCTGTGGTAAATGAACTATTTTATTCAGTAGAAAACAATGTAGAATTTGATTGTTCAATAAAGGTTGGAAGACTTGGATTCTGCCAACATTATTTGAATGCCTGGTACATGCCAAGCACTGCTAATTGTTCTCCTATACATGATCTAATTTCCTCTCAACCCTAGGTAGCATTCGCTCTCATCCCCATCTGCAGGCCAGGAAACTGAAGGGGTTTTACCCAGTCAAAACTAGCCCTGCTTATTAGCTCTAATCACGGCATTCACCAAGGTAACCCATGATCTGCTGTGATAATACAGTGATAACCAGGCAGTGAGGTAGAACCTTTGTAGCAACAGAGGTATCAGTCACAATCTGGGAGACGGCCGACAGTCAGAGAATGTTGAATTTGCTGGGCTAGCTAATAATGAGAACAGTGAGGAAGAGGGGCAGGTATAAAAAAATCCTTTGGACTTGGTTTCCTAGACTGATGCAGATAAAATCTGACAGTAACTAGAAGATCATTGGGGAAGCTGAGAACAGAAAGAGACAGTACGGGGTATATAGTAACCATCCATTTTTCTAGCCTATGTTCTATGTGATTCATTTAGACCATTCAGGGCCGTGCACCGAAACTGTATTTTTCAGTCCCTGGAAGAACAATGCTCTTGCTGCCTCACGTTAGCAAAAGCATAGCAGAGTGGTTCAGGGTAAAGATTCTGACTCTAGTCTCTCAAAGGTCAGATCTCAGAAAGCCTGCTTGCTTTCTGGCTAGGTATCTGGGCTGATTATTTAATTTATCTCTGCTTCAGTTTCCATCTGCAAAATACAGATAATAAGAGCATCTTCTATTCATAGCATTACGGGGATGGGATAACTTAATATCCATGAATTACTTAGAACAGTGCCTGGGACAGAGTACACCACGGAATGAGAGGCAGTTATTGTTATGAGTCAGGGTTATGTTTCTGACTTACACAAAAGGTCAATAAAATAGAGTGATCATGTGAGACTTATCCAAATGGACAGAGCAGTGTGGCTCAGAAACCATCCTTAGTATATAAAAGAAGTTCATCTATGGTAAAGGACATAAAAGTAGGAGATTGAGATAACTTGTTCTCACCACATCTTACCCTCGCCCTGGTGGCACTTTGAGGAATCACTGCAAAATCCCAGCCCATAATTAATAACAACCCCTTACCCCTAACAAGAGAAAAAAAAAGATGAGCCACGTGTTCATCATGTCAGTGAGAGATTCAGTCTCAGAATCTCACGTCTGTGGCTGTGTGTTTCCATTTGATTTGTTTATTTGGGTTGTTCTTTGGTTTATTTTGAGACAGCATCTCCTTATATAGCCCTGGATGGCGTAAAACTCAAGATCATTCTGCCTCAGCCTCTTGAGTGTTGGAATTCAAATGTGTGCCACAGTGACTCATTCACAATCCCTTTGAAAGCCCCTTTCCTAGATTGTACCGCTGATACAATCCATTAGACCAAGCAGGATACAGGTAGCTCATTCTGATAAAGTAATAAGCAGTTTAGTGAAGGGGTTATTGATAAAATGTATGAAAAACTAACAAGGATGAGAGCTGTCAATGAGAGGTCTTCTATCCTAGGAAGGTCTGAAGGAATTGATTCCTTGTCGGATGGTAGGGAGATGGTCTCCTGGCAGATGAAGGTAGAGACTCTCAGATGGTCACCTAGCAGGATTGTGGCTTCCTGGCTGGGCACAACAATACCAATCTGAGGCTAGAGTCAGGGGAAACAGAGGAGACTTCACCTCTCTCAGGGTATTCTCACCCTCTGAACTTCTGGAAACCAGAAAGGAAAAGACCCCAACTAATCTCACTGCTGTGAGTCAGCTTCCTTAAGGATGCAGGAGGAGGGAGAGGGAGGAGCCTGTGCCTCAGTAAGTAAACAGAAACTAAGAGGACCCTAGCCACACCCAGTAAGAAAGGAAGGAGTTAGCCGACGTAGATAAAAGCTAGAGGAGACACTATCTTGCTGAAGTTTCCTAAGGACCAGGGGCATCTGTCTCAGATAAGACCAGACCCTGTGACATTGTTGAAGAGTTTTATTCATAGTCCTTGTGTCAATGATTCCCAACGTTAAAAGAAAAGACCACATGACTTACTTCTCATTTATATTATTAACCCCCCCAAGTTACTTTAGAATCTATCTTAAGACATGTGACTGTGTTTCCATGCAACCGGAGAACACGTTAAGTCAGTAGATTACTTATGCTTTGATTGTATATCCTGATTAGATGGTCCAGACGAGTGACATCTGGTAGAATTCCTGCTGTGTGGCTTTGGGTTTGCCAGAAGTCACTCCATCCTGCGAGGTTATTCTCTTCCACCAACCTTCCATAACTTGGTTATGGTTACTGACTCTACCCTGCTTCTTCGTTCCTCATCCCATTGGCCAACTGTGCACTCTGAGCTTCCATGTTATAGTAATTCTCTCTGAAATGTGCACACACACACACACACACACACACACACACACACACACATTTCTCTGGAGAACCCTGACTAATCCATTCTGTGTCAAGATAATCACTGAAAACAAAAGACCGGAGGACATGTATTCAAGAATGCTCAGAAAGGCTGGGGGTTGTAGGAGAGTATAGACAGTCTTATTAAATACCCACCCAACCCCAGGCAAGGAGGACACAAATATCTAACAGGTGGTAAGATAAGAATGAATGTGGAAGCCTAACCTGAGGAAGGGGGAGAATAGAAATATTACCTCATCCTTTCCCACCTTCAGAAAACTACCAGTGAGATGGGCAGGGTATCACACCCTGATTGTTACCTGAGACAGGGTTTTAACTTTTGAATTGAGACTAAGATTTCAAAATTGTTATTTTGGCATTATTATATAAAAATAAACAGGGGAAGGAAGTAATGAGTAAATTTTGCATTTATTTATGCATTTATCTATTGATTATTTATATGTGTGTGTGTGCCTGCTTGACTGTACGTGAATCCCATGCATGTAGCTCCCAGTGAGGCCAGAAAGGGCATCAGGTCCCCTGGAGCTGGAGTTACAGAAGCTTGTGAGTTGCCAGTGTGGGTGGTGGGTACTGAACCCAGGTCCTTTGCTAGAGTAACAAGAGCTCTTGACCACTGAGCCATCTCTCTAGTCCCTCCATTGAGTATATTTTAAACTCATAATAGGAGACTTAAAAATTAATATAAACACACCCTAAGAGTCCTACTTGTTCAGAGTACCAATTAGGCAAGCATTACTTTTTATAATTAAAAGCATCAATATTAAATTTTTAATATCAAATTAATGAGTGTTTTCATATATGTTGTAAATCCTAGCTGACTATATTATCTGTAATACTGCCTAACAATGTCTTTTATTTAAGAATTTATGCGATAAATATTTCCAATAATAAATTTGGCACCCTTACAAGCTTCATTTTTCAGAGGAAAAATATATATTAAAATTTACAACTAAAATAATATTACTTTTACTCTGACAAATATTGATTACCAGCCAACTCTATGCTCTCCATGCACGGTTAAGAAAGAACAAAGTGGATTTTGTTCTTGCCCTGGGTACTCACTGGCTGGTGAGCAGTTATTACACAAATTAACGTACAAACACAAATTTTAAGAAGCACTCACTAGCAAGAACAACAATTCAGAGCAATAATTTTGGCAGGTATTGCTCTCAGGGCGTGACGCTGAAGACTGCATGAAGGACTGGTAGAGATTAACTGGTGTAGGAGAAGCAAAGATGGCAAGAGAAAATGGGCCAAGAGAAAATTATGCTCCAAAGACAGGAAGTAGAAAGCTCTTGGAATGTTCAAGAAAAAGTGCTGGGGTGTAAAGAGTAAAGAAACAGTAAGGTTCAGGAAGCTAGAGCAGCTCATGAAAGCCTTGGCAGTACACTCTCAGATCCTGTGCATAGGTATCGTACCACCAAAGGGTTTCAAGAAAAGACGAGGCACGGTGTGATGTCTCCATACATTGCCCGGGGCGTTAAAAAAAAATGGGCTAAAAGAGAGGAACAGGAGAGGAGCCCCCTAGACGGCTGCTACAGTGGTGAGGGGACAGAATGGCAGTTTAGTGGGGTGGGGAGGACTAGATTTATTTGATTTTGCGACAGATGGGCGGTGGTGAAAAGCTGAGGGTGCAGAGCAGTGAGGACAGCCCCTAAAACGCAAAGGATTCTGGTTACCTTCCACTGGGACGCCCCTCTGCATTCATGCACTCCAGCCTGCCGTTCATTTAACACCATGCTCTGCAAAGATGGCATAAGATAAAAGGCTTGCAGGGCTTAGCCAGAGAGGCACTGGCAGAGTGAAAAGCCGAAGACCCAGGATGTGGATATGGCATAAAAAGCACCAACAAGGAACTCGACTGCTTGGCCTATGACAGATTGGCAAATCACAATTATAAGACCTAATGACAGCTCTTATCAAGCCGGTGTTGTTGTTGCTGCTGTTGTTGTTTTTACTTCATAATACCCTTTCTATAAGAATTCATCATCTAAATATTAGCATAATATTAAATTTTAAGTAATATTGAGATGCTGATGACTCTAATTTATCATCCACTCCTGAAATACTAACGGAAGCATTTGTCTTAGAATCCCTGCGGATTCTGCTGTTTCTGCTTTTCTTACCGCAACACCGCCCCAATCCTCAAGGCCCCCACTGCCAGAAATGGCACTGAACTAGAAATCAGACAGAATTTCTTGGCAATGGGTTCCGAAGCATGCCAAGGAAACAACACTATAGCAGAAATAAACCTTAAATTATTGTTCTAAAAGAGGAAATAAAGAAGAAGAATGGCCGCTGAGGGTAGAGCAGGGCCGCCAGGTTTAGCATTTATTAAGACGGCAGAGACCAGAGGGGCTATTTAAAGGGTGAACCAAGCTCCAAACATGCTGAGCTGCAGATGCCTTCGATGTTGAGTGGGGCTGTCAAGTCAGCTGCTGTATACATGGATTTGAGCCTTAGAAGAGAGTCCGATGGCATAGACAGAAAAGGGGCCAGACGACCTAAACTGTGAGAATACAAATGATCATTCAAATTTTATGGAAGATATGCTACTAATGTAAGAGTGAATTGCACAGGAAGACCAGGGCACAGGGCAGGATAAAAAGACAGAAAATTTGAGGGTCTGAGAAAAGAAGGTCTTCTCCCAGGAGTCCAATGGAAGCCCCTCACGAGCAAAGAATGATGAATTCCCACAGTGCTACAGGCTGTTCTCCTTTCCCAACTGTAAGGACTCTCACAGAAACCCCATTCCGAGGGAAAGGACATGTACCAAAGCCTTTGTGCAACCCCAGGAGCTCCTGGTTTCACCTTATTGGATGGCAATCCTATCCAAGGCATCTCCAGAGCCACCTTTAATCTCAGTTATCAAGAGAGAGAAGGGAAAAGAGTTTCCTAGCAACGTTTTGAGACATAACTGAGAGCCACAAAATGGTCTACATGCCTTATGCTAAGACACTTAATTGTGACCCTCCCCCATCGATATCCCCATACTTGGGTATGTATACCTTCCTTTCTGCTACATCCCTTGGAAAGTCCATGCCCACATGGATGTGTCTTTCTTTCTGAGAGCTTCTCTCTCTCTCTCTCTCTCTCTCTCTCTCTCTCTCTCTCTCCCTCTCTCCTAACTTTCATACATAACAGTCTATATTAAAATAATTTTAATGAAAATCCCATCCCTGTTCCATACTGGTTACTCCAGAAATTTTTTTCTACATTGAAACCCAGTTTGACTTATGTCAAGGTCCCTTTAAAAAATTAGGGGAAATCCCTGGGCTGCTTATTTCTTGGTAATGTTGCAGGCAACAAATTATGTTAAACAATTTCTCAAGAGAGCAAACTAAGTTTCAAGGAGCTGCCATAAGAACCCACCTTTGGGTACTGTCTATACCCAGACCTCCAACTATTACCTCCTTGAATGTTGGCGAGGGACTAGAGGTCCTATGTTAAGACACAAACAAACAAACAAAAAGTCTCATTACTAAACTCTCATCATTAAAATCTTTAGCCAGACATGTAAACCTTTAGATTCTCAAAAGCAATTTTGACTTAGAATAATTTCAGCTTAGAGTAGGCTCTAAGGTCGAGAGGATGATCTAGAAAGCTTTCACTGGATGCAGGGGAATTGACAAAATAAAGGAGAAAATATCAGCTCAAAATTCCCTAAGTTGCTGTTGAAAAAGAATCAATTCATTTCCAAAAAAGCCTTTAGCCTCTTTAAGGGCAAGCAAATGGAAAGTGGCATTCATTATATTAGTGAACTGGCAACAATTTAAATATATTGTTCAAACACTGAGTTTAATTATTAGGTGGACATGTAGGTCTTTAATATGTAGGAGACTTTTGTGTATTGTTTATATAAAATTAAATAGTATTTTTTAATATTTTAAATGTTCTTATTGTATATTTTTGTTTTTGTTTTTTTTTATTTCCCCTCTCATATAATACATTCAGTACAGTACAGCAGTTTCCCCTCACTCCATTCGTCCCAGTGCTGCCATCCACTCCCCTCCAGATTTTGCAGATGTATTTGGGGCAGGTGGGAATAGGAACAAAAGGGATCAGGTTTGGGGGTTATAGAAAGATGCCTGCTCTTTTCTGAGGGGAAACAGAAGAGTGGTTTTATTTTTTTAGCAGCTGTAATCATATCGATGACTTTAAGATTTTGTTCTTTGCCTCAAATCAAGAATGTAGCTCACAATCATGGCACTGCTGCTCTTCTCCTAAAAACTGTTAAATAATACAGACTTTGGAATTAAATCTATAGTTTAGACTTGCTGCTACAACTTCTTCATATGACCTTGAACTAAATGTCTCCATCCTAAGCCTTCAAGTATGTGTCTATCAAATGGGCACATGAGAGTCAATACCTCACAGAGCATTTAAAATACTAAACAAGACTGGGAATATGATACACCTGTGTACTCAGTGTATGTTTCCTTACGCCTTTACAGGACTCCTTTCTAAAACTGTCCTCCAGCCTTAATGATCCTGGAAACTTTAAAATGAGCTAAGCAAAGATACTATAGTATGATATGGGAGTCCCCTCTGCATGCTGTAGATATCATTGGTGAATAAATAAACTGCCTTGGCCTGTTGATAAGGCAGAAGAACTTAGGTAGGTAGGGAAAGCTAAACTGAATGCTGGGAGAAAGGAGGCATGCAGCCCTGTAGCCCTGCCAGAGACAGACACTGGAACTTTACCCAGTAAGCCACAGCCACGTGGCGATACACAGATTAATGGAAATGGGTTAAATTAATATGTAAGAGTCAGCCAATAAGAAGTTAGAGCTAATGGGCCAAGCAGTGATTTAATTAATATAGTTTCTGTGTGATTATTTCAGGGCTGAGCTGCCGGGCGACCGGGAAACAAACAAGCCTCATTACAACAGATAGTTGACACTGGAGAGTATTCTGATGGTAGCAAGTGGAGGGTACACTAGGGGAGAAGCAAGAAGCTACAAGGACTCCTTCACATGTGGCAACATGAGCCAAAAGAGCATGGTGTTGATAGTGACAAATGACCCCTGTACTCATGTTTGCATTTTCAGATGCTGCAGAATGGAGGGAAATTCCACCTCATTATCTTTTCCTTTATTTGTTTTTATTTGGTCATGAGCTATCTTCATGAGGTGATAGAAGCAGTCTTGAGCAGCACAGAGGGTATTTGATGATTGCAGACATATTACTTAGAGGAAGACAAAGAAAAAAGATAGACACACTAACTTAAATCCAGGAAGTTTTTATTATTCTAGTTTCAGGAATGAGTAGATGGAAATTTGGAAGATTCTCATTAATCAAGCTCTCTAAAATATTTATTCAGGGAAGTTATGCCATGTTTTTCTCCTGTCAGCCCAGTGACTATGTCAACACACCCCCACCCAATGCCCCACCCTTCCCTGACTCCACCTCTTCTGCATGTAACTATAAGTGCTCTCATTACATAACCAAAGTACATGTCCCCATCCCTTGTTATAGTGTGGAAAGTAATTATCCTCCAAAGAACCACATATTAAAGGCTCAGTCCCCAACCTGTGGTGTCATAAGGAAGTGCAGGTATATTTAAGAGATGGAGTCAAGTGATAGGAATTTTTATCAAGAGATTTGTAGTCACTTTCCTGTAGAGAAATGGGACCAATGGGAAATGAGTATGTTTCATAGTGGGAAATTGGATGGATTGGCTTATAGGATAGGGGCTCGGTAACTCAACAATGACAGTCTACATGCTGCAAAGAAAGAGAGCCAGGAAGAGAATGGGAAATCCCGCGATGGAGAAAAGGGGATGCCCCAGCAGTCTGGATCCAGCACTGAAAGCCTAGCCCTTTCCCTGGAGAATCACTACTGTTAAATCCCTGTTGAAAGGCTATAAGGAGCTGGAGTCCGATGGCAGCAGAGGCCAGAGCAACAATACATGCACTCGGAGAGAAGGGGCTCGCAGCCAGAAGCACATGACCTTCTTCTGATTTCCCATCTGGTCCACCAGGACAGGGGCAAGTGACAAGCACATCCAAGCTCCACTCCCAAAGCACTGTCCTACACATCAACCCTCTCTGGAAACACCCTCACAGATGGAGACGAGTTCCACCAGACTTCAGCATCTCTTAATCCAGTCCCGCTGATGCCAGAACCAACCATCACATAGGAAGGCTGCCCTTGAGAAGGGTGTTGAGATTTCAGCAACTGTCTTTCTCACTTCTGATTCTTGGCTGTTGTAAGGAGATTTGCTTCCTTTACCAGACGCTCCTACCATGATGAACTGCTTTGCCACAGGCCCAAAGGTGATGAGGCCAAGTGACGACAGGGTGAAACTTCTAACATCACGAGGCACCAACTTTCCTCCAGTTCACTTTGTCCCAGTAATAGAAATCTAACAACTGACATTTTATATCCAGATATCTAAAGTGGCCAGATAGAATAAGAGATGTTAACTTAAAAGAAATAATTTTCGTCTTGACAAATTAATTCTATTGGTCTGTTTAACTCAATTGATTCAATTGCAGGTAAATGTGTTAGCAGGTCTTAACAGAGGGACATTGTGTCTCACCAGAAAGCAAATTTCACATTTTTCTGAATGAAAACAAAAGGCAAAGTCTCCCATCTATTCCTGATTTTCCCAGACTGAGTTTGTCTTTGTTTTTCCAGCCCACAGTCTTAGCCTTCTGCTGTATTACATGCTACTGATACTTCCTAAGACCAGCCAGCCCACCCACTCTGGGTCTCCTGAATTTTTAGCAATTTATAATCATGTTGCAATTATCCTGATATAGAACAGGTCTTCATTATTTATTGAAACCAGTTATTTATGGAGCAATTTCTTGAACATTGATGTCACCTTCAAAATATTAAATGATGATTGTGGCGTCTTTCCACCAGTAGCAATCTGTGCTAGATGCAAAGCCGTTCATTCAAAGTCAAGGCCCTACCATTCATCAAGTCCCCAAGTGGCTGCCTCCTTCTGTGTTCACTCTCCTACATCATCTCTTGACTGATCTGTTTTTTCAACTCTTCAATAAATGGCAATGAAAAATGAGGACAATGATCTTGGGGAAAGAGAGAAACACTGACTCCTCAGAAATGCTATCACAAGATGGTCTATAACTCATCATTAGTTGTGTGATTGATATTGCCTCTTCAAACTTGTTGTGTAATGCTTAAATGTATGTATGTAGATGAATATATATATATAATCTTTTTTATTGCTTCTAATTGATTATGACTTTCGTAAGATAAAACTGTAAATAGAGATTGTGTTTTCGTTTTCTGGCCACCCAGACCCGAATTATCACACAGAAACCATATTAATTACAACACGGTTTGGCCAATGGTTCAGATATATTTCTAGCTAGCTCTTACATCTTAAATTAACCCATCTCTATTATTTTATATTTTACCACATGGCTAATGATTTGTTACGTCTTGTTTCTTGGTTGGCTACATGGTATCTTCCTGACTCCACCTTCTTTCCTTCTCTATCTCTGTTTGGATTTCCTGCCTTTCTATATTATGCCCTACCATAGTCCAAAGCAGCTTATTTATTAACCAATGGTAATAAAACACATTCACAGCATACAGAAAGGATGACTTTTCCTTCTGCATAATTTTAGTGTTCATCACCTATCATCATAATAGATACTCAGTAAACATTTGGTAAGCAAATAATTTCCCCCATTATTTCAATAAGAGAAATCCTATGGGCAGATGTCTCTTAATTTAATTCTTTTAGGTTGTGTTATAATTACCATGGGAAACAACCTATAGAAGGCCCAGCACAGCGCCTGACTCGTTGGTCTGGTTTGTTTTAGTGTCCCTCACTTTGGGGGCACTAACATACTCCCACAGAGGTTAGAAACAAGAGTTACTTTAAAGTTATTGGTTGTCAAGCAAAAGTAACTGAGAACATCCCTTCCAAAATACTTTATGAATTCCAAAATCAATACCCCAAAAGCCCATTCTTTTATTGACCATTTTCCATTCCTCTTTTTGCCTCCCATGTACAAAATATATACCACACATACAAAGAAAAAAGAAAGGAAGAAAGAAAAGGAGAGAGGGAGGAGGGAAAGAGGAAGGAAGAAAGGGAGGGAGGGAGGGAGGGAGGGAGAGAGAGAGAAAGAGAGAGAGAGAGAGAGAGAGAGAGAGAGAAATTGCCTCACTCCTTTGGAAGCTTGTATTGTGCCTTCTGGTACCATAAAAGCTAGTCCTTGCAGAAGGAGGATTCTGGTCAGGTACAGCTCAGGAACCATTGGGTCCTGCTTCTGAAGTGCGTGAAGTCTTCAGCAATAGGAACTTACCTTCTATCTCTGGGGGATAACCAAGGGCAACATCAAAGGGCTGTATGATTTGGAGAATCTCTTGGTCAACTCTAACAAAGAACCCAAAAAAGGGCTTCTCATATTTGGTATGGGGCTTTTGTTAGGTGGGTCTCTGGCTCTTGGATGGAGCATTATCAGCCCAGATGAGAAAAGTTCATTAAAACTATATAGATAGATTATACATGGAATTTCATGTATTTATAGGGTGGAATTTTCTTGTAAATTGCTAATAGTGTGATAATTTGTGGCTTTTTTTCAGGTCTTCTTACCGGTATTTTGCCCACCTTCCTCCTTCTGTATTTACCTTCCTCTCCCTTCCTTAAAGAAGCTCCTCTTTTCTACTTTCCCCTATCAGATCACTGGCATCCTGCTCTTCCCCTTACCCAGCTATGACACCTGTGAACCACACCAATGACTAGCACAGCATGATAACTCTAAGGGTGCAATAGTGGCATGCATACATTGGCAACAACTAAACTCTCTTAATTTGACTTTAGACCCACTTAACAAGAAGGGAATTATGGGTGGTACTGGAAACCTGGCTAGCTACTCAGTGCTAGTGAAGTCATGGTGAGTGGAGGAAAATCTACAACCTCTAATTTACTAACCTAGCATAAATCCTAATAGCAATCTATGAACACTTACCCTTATACCCACAAATAAGTGTAGTCTTCAACCTTCATCAAGGAAACTTCTCTTTGCAACCAATAGAGACCACTACAGGAAAACACAGCCAATCAAAATGTGGAGTTGCAGAGCCCAGTCCCAATGGACACATCTATAAAACATTCCCACCCCTGTGGTTTAGGGAATGTTGTAGGAAGACAGGAGGTAAAAAGATAGTAAGAGCGAGGGGAATCAGGGAGTTTGCTATGAGGTTGTGTCTTCTAGTAACATCAGAAACTACACCTACAAAGTCTTACCAACATGACTTCCCAAATGTGAGCTGAACAAGGATGCCAAACTGGATAGGGAAAAGTCCATGAGGTCTTAACCCTTAACAAAGAACCATAACTATAAGACACAAGGAAAGCCAGGAAAGTAAAAAGTGTTATTACTCAGGGAAGAACACACTAATTTGTTGTCTAGTACCAAATGGTCAGGCCTGAAAATATACATAAAAGTAACATTATACAGACTTAACTATAAGCGGAGGCTGCTTGATTGTTTCCTAGCCACCCAGACCCAAAATAATCACACAGAAACTATATTAATTGCAACACTGCTCAGCTTATTAGCATAGGCTTCTTATTAACTAACTTTTACATCTTAAATTAAGCAATTTCTATTATTTTATATATTACCATGAGGCTTGTGGTTAACGGGTAAGGTTTCAGCATCTGTCTCCTTCAGCAACTACATGGTGTCTCTCTAACTCTGCCTCCTTTCTTACTCTGTATCTATGAGTTTGTCCTTTTCATTACACCCCTTAATAAATCAGTTTTTATATGTCTGTGAGTTCACACTTTACACGTCTGTCAGGTATTTACTTGATTAACAATGGTGTGGGGTGGGCAGCTCTCTGGAAGAATTACTACCCCTGGGCAGGTGGTCCGAGATGATACGAGAAAGCAAACTGAGCAAGCCATGGGGAGCAAGCCAGTAAGCAGGGTTCCTCCACAACCTCTGCTTCAGTTCCTGCTTCCATGTTCCCGCCTTGAGCTCTGCTCTGAAATCCTGTCAGGCTAGCCTACAGCTAGACACTGAAAGAAACCGTTTCCCTGTACTTGCTTTTGGTCATGGTGTTTTATCTCTCTGACCAAAAGCTTAACTAAGACAAAATGGATGCAGAAAGAGCAGGACTTGTAAAAAAAAAAAAATGCAGAATGCACCTGCTCTTCCAAAAGCAAAGTCAGCAAGCCAGAGGAAAGAACAGCCAGTTGTCTTTCTTAACAAGCTCTGAAGCTTTTGTTCAGTGATCAGTTAAACAAATGGCAGGGATAACACTACTTCACAAGATAAAAGGTGAACAGGCTAGTCTAGTTTCCTTTCTGTTGCTGTGACATAAAAACCCTTTGACCAAAAGCAATTTAGGAGAAGAAAGGGTTTTATTCCGCTTTATACTTATCATTGAGGGAGGTCAGGCCCAGGAACTCAGTGCAGGAACTGGGAGGCAGAATTGCTTTCTATTCCAGGTAGCATTACCTCCAATCGGAGAAGTCAGTGATGCCAAGGAAGCAGAATGGGAGTCAAGGGGATGCTGCTTGCTCACTGGTTTGTTTACAGGTTTATTCTGAGCTTGCTTTCTTCTGTGGTCCAGGACCACTTTGGCTAGGGATGGTGTCACTGGCAGTAGGCCTAGCTCGCTCTCTTATCAAACCAATTAAGATCAAGAAAATCCTTCACAGGTGTGCCCTCAGGCCAACTTCTTCACAGATATGCCCACAGGCCAATCTCATTCAGAAACTATCTCTATAGAGGCTGTCCTCTCAGATGACCTTAGGCTATGTCACGTTGACAATTGAAGCTAACTAGATCCTCCAACCCTTGCCAACTTGACATACAAGGATTTCACTTTAAACCACAGCCCTCCAGTTCTCCCCATGCTGATATCACAGGAAACAAAGCATAACTTGAAAAGTGTCCCAGTCTGAAATATTCCACCACTTCAAACTTTGACTCTGGACTGCCATAAAAAGCAAAACAAATTATATAATTTCATATTCCAAAAGGGAAGAACCAGGGTATATAGGAACAAGATCAAAACAAAACCAAATCCTATAGCTCCATCCAACATCTGGAACTCATCAGTGACGTTCGGTGCTCCAAGAGCTTGGGAAACCTCCCTGCTCCAGCTGTGCTATATAGAGTACACTCAGTTTGTCTCACAGTCTCGGGCCAGCTCTACACCTACCACTACCCTTGGAGGTCATCCCATGGCCCTGGCATCTCCACTATGTGGGGGTCTTCACTGCAATTTCACCAACTGGCCTCTCCTGTCCTTTGTTTGGGGACTCGGAATGGCGCCAGGTCTCAATTACTGTCTGGATCCCTTTGGTCTTGCATCTTTCACTCCTTTAAAACCAGTATTCTGCAGGGACTACTGCACATGGCCTAGTCTGACTGCCAGCTTGGGAGGCAGCCCTTGGGCCCGCTAAATTGACCATGCACTGACCCCGAGGAAATATTTTGTTTGAAACATGTCGTCACCACGAAGCTCACAAGATTTTGTTTCAGTGGAGCTGATTCTTCAGTCCAAGCTTCAGCAGCAGCTACAGGTTATTTTTTTTTTACACTATTTTAAATTAAAATAGTTGTATCATTCCCCCTCCCTCTTCTCTCTTCAGCTGCTCCCATACCCTTTTGTCAAACGATAGCATGGAGCCACAATGGTTGTGAGACCAACTCATTTGGTTCGCTCTAACAGGGCTGGACATATGCCTGTGCCTTCAGGTAGAACCAGAATGCACATCTGCAGGGAACACACATGATTTCTACAGTCAATACTGCTAATGTGACAATATTATAGACTCATATACTGCTGTTTATAAATTGTCTTTAGGAACAGGTACACAACTTAAACATGTTAAAACGTTTTAGATTATTTCAGTTCTTGAGAACTGTAGATCCCGTGTGCTACTCTGCTCTGGGATGCTCCCTAGAGTTAGCCAGCCCCAGCCAGGGGCGGGGACCAGTCCTGCTCAGGTAGATCACTTACACCCAACTGTTTAGGCTCTGTGTTGCTTTGGAGTGAATCTCAATGAAGATAAGCACGTTATAGAAATTAGTATGCCATTGATCACAGCTGTGGTTTGGGGTTTTTCAATGGGTTTTACTCATTGTCAGTGTGTAAGGAGTGATGGAGGAAGGTCATTGGCTAATAAAGGAACTGCCTTGGCCCATTTTATTGGTTAGAAGATAGGTGGGAGGAGTAAACAGAACAGAACGCTGGGAGGAAGAGGAAGTGAGCTCAGACTCGACAGCTCTCCTCTCGGGAGCAGACGCCTCAGAGAGACGCCATGCCCCTGGCTCCTGGGCAGACACACGCGATGAAGCTCCGACCCAGGATGGACTAGGCTAGAATCTTCCCAGTAAGACCGGCTCTCACAGATTATTAGAGATGGGTTGATCGGGATATCAGAATTAGCCAGTAAGGGCTAGAGCTAAAGGGCCAAGCAGTGTTTAAATGAATACAGTTTGTGTGTTGTTATTTCGGGCATAAGCTAGCAGGCGGCTGGGGTGTTGGGGACGCAGCCCTGCCGCTCCTCCTTACTACAAAGGAGGGTGAGGAGGTGATGTGTGTGTTGGTGTACACAGTCGTGATTGTGTATGAGGAGGTCAGAGGACAACTTTCAGGAGTTGGTTCTTTCTTTCCACTGTGGATTGGAGAACAAACTCAGAATCAAATTAGTCATCCGTAGCAAGCACTTTCTCCTGCTAAGCTGGCTCTCCAGCCTTGATTTGGGATCTAAAAAGAAAATTAGTGTTTAAAACACAACTCAATGATAAAGTGCTTGCCTACATGTGCAGGGCCATGGACTTGATACCCAAGGTTGAGAACGAAGAGAAGGGAAGAATGAGGGAAGGGAGAGAATGAGTTTCCTGTGAAGGAGACAGTAGCATGTTATTAATCTTCAGGTGGCAATGCTGTCTCATGCAATATACATTATTATTATTTTCTCCTAACCCTTAATTGGACTGAGAGTATTAATTAGAATCATTCCCTTACCCACAATCCCCTCTTAGCTCTAATTTCTTTTTTACACTGCCTACAGGATAATAGTTCTTCACAGAATGTCTTTCAGTGCTACCAACAGATGGAAGCAGATAATGAGAGCCTGCAGGTGAGTCTGCAGGTCTGGGCTTTTATTTACACTTTCTCCCTACGTATTCATGCCAAATCCATACATCCTTTCCTCAGGACCCAAGTACTATGATCACCTAGCCACCATAATGCTTAACTCTGAACTTTCTCTAGCCTGTGTGTCAGAAGAGTTATCTACGAGCTAGGGAAAGCCCAGACAAAGTCACACAATACTGAATGACACCTGCAGAGGCAGTGCAAACCTCTTAGGATTCATTTCACAAGTTAGGACCACTCTGAAGTTGTCAATGAGTACAGCTATCTTATTTCAGAGTTACATAGATTCTTCATAAGAAATAGGAAAAAACTGGTTCCCCTTTTTATTATTACTATTAAGATGGAAGACTATATTAGGAAAGAAAAGGAGAATTCTGCAGGATCTATCAGACACATCTGGAGAACGCTGCTTGTAGTTGTCTGGGGCACAGGCTTTGCTGCTGCTGCTGCTATTTGGTCTGGGAAGAAGCAGGTGGCTTTCAAGAAGCCTTTCCCTACATTTCATTTGCTCGCAACAAAAGCCCCAAAGCTCTGGTTTTAGGCTGCTGTTCCCACCACTAAGCTACTTAATCCACTTGCCTTTGAGGTTGAAGTTCAAATGAGGGCCACTCCAGAGTCAACCTAACCCCATCCCAGGCCTCAGGGGTTTTCAGTCTCGGAGGGACCCTGTCCAGTGCCAAGGACCAGTTACTCACTTTTATCTGATGTTTGTAAGCCTGGGTGAACATGAGGACAGGGCTTTAGTCAGCTCCTTCTGGAGGTCAGTTATGCAGGGCGACTATGCGGGCTTATGGCTGAGCAGAACTGGGCTGAAGTCAAATGATCGAATGGCCCAGATACACTCCCCAGGGTGGCTACATTCCTTCCTCAGACTCAGGGGTTCTCCCGCTCACAGCCATAGGGACAAGTATGTTATAACATGATTAGAAGGGAAGGAATATGCCAGAACTTTCTCCAAACATCCCCCCTTTGGAGCTGACAGGTTTGGGGTCCAGTAACTGACAGCTAAGCTCTCAGCATATGCCATATACTTCAGAGTGCTTGCATCCTGCAGCACATTGACTAGGGAAACGTGACTCATCCCGTGGGCTCTTTTTCAGAGGGACGGTGACACTTTCCTTATTAGGAGGTAGGGTTTGCAATCTGTTTTCCCTTCAGTGATAATAGGTCTTCGTGCCTGCTTTAACCAATACCATGACAGAAGCGAGGCCCATGCGACTTCTCAGGCTGGTTCCTAAAAGTGCTATGTCTTCCACATCATCGTATTAGAACGGTTCTCAGGACACAGTTCTCATGTTGTGAGGAAGCCCAGTTCACACACAGAGGCCAGGCTGAGGTGTTCCAAACAAAGGCCCACCTAAGATCAAGATGATCACAGCCATAGGGAAATCTGCAGCCTGCCTTGCAAGGAGAGCCAGCTGAGAGCAGCGGGGCATTGGGGGAGACACATATAGCCTGGCTTGCCAAAGAATAATAAATTACTCCTGACCTCAGAAGTTAAAGTAATGATTCTCCCAAGTGTGTTTAGTGCCTGTCTGATCCCTCTCGACATTGCAATGAATTCCACAGCGCTGGAAGGAAAATCCATGAGGACTGAAATAAATGAAAATGGAATTACTGAGTCTCAGACACTCATACGACTGCTGTGAAAATGGAAATCCAGACATCACTCTGCTCCTTTTGCTTCTATCTAGGGTCTTCTAATGGTTGGGATTCTTTTCTTCCTACTTAGCCTTAGAAGCCTGCCCTGTCCCTAAGAAAGCCCTCTCCCCAAATCAAGAATCCCCATCTTCTGGCACCCAAGCATCCGGGGATGATGCCATATGAACATCACTTCACATAAAGGCCTCTCAAAAGTTGCCTATGAGACTCTGTATGCTATATTCTATATCTCCTTTAGTTAGATTTATATTTTTGTCTTCTTATCTAATAGCCTTTCATGTATACATGCCTCTTCCCTCCCAATATTCTGATTCTGCAGTCTTCTGAGCTATTTCTCCCTTTCTCCTCTACACGCTCCTCACATAGTCTTCTCAGTTAGAACATACAGGTACTCTAGGGAGGCGGGAGGTGTGCCTTTGAGTACCCCATCTCCTAACTGACAGTTGTGAATGTCTTTCAGTTTTCCAAGACTCAGTACATCCACAAATGGCCATGGGGCAGATGCCATGTGCCAAACTGTGATGGAAACCAAGCTAAACTCATAAATGCAAGCACTTGCTTCATCCAGCAGTCGTCTGCCTTCTCAGTAAGTCAGTCTTTGGGGTTCAACATAGGGACCAAATCTCTGCTATTCCAGGCCGCTCACATTGGACAGGTGATCACTCGTGTCTCCAGCCACGTTGTTCAGTAATGGAAATCAGCAGCCGTGAATGCCCTTTGTGGCACAAGGATGATGTCTACAATTGTTTTGTCTGCTCAACAGCTGGAATACTAGTTCCTTGGAGGTGTTCCCTCCAAGACTCATGGTTCAGATGTTCCTCCACTTACAGTAAAGCCATTGGACGTTGAAATATCATGGAGTCAAAAATGCACCAAATACGCCTAGCCCATAGAACATCATAGTTTGGCAATCTAAGATAAGAACAAGCTCAGTGTGAGAAAATATAGTATACTACATGTCATTCGCGTGAGGAGATGCAACTGAAGCCCAGTATCTCCTGACGATGCATTGCTTTTACACTGGTATAAAAAGGGCATGAATGGTGCCATTGCAAACCCAGAACTGTCTGTGTCCAGCAGAACGCTCTTCTGATCATATCCTGCAGGCAGCACCCACCTGTGGAGGAAATCCCTGACGTCCATCTCTCTCTCGCCACAAACAGAACAGAAGGGGCTCTACCAAGATAGTCATCGTTCTTCATGGATCTCCAAGCCTCTTCAAATATAAAAAGGGGATTGCCGAAATCAAACCTTATCTTCATAACTGTGTTCCTGAACTCTAAATGTGGAAATGAGCAACATTTGCCAAGAGTGAAGCAGACATGCTCCGTGGAGGAACGCTTTGCTGTGATAACTTCTACTGCTCAGAGACAGACAGAAAGGAATTGTACGTTGGCGTGCACGACAAGCCAGATAAACCTATCGAGCACAGTGCTGAGGGAGAAAGCCATCTCTAAAGTTTTATACAGCACAATCCCATTTATTTCACACAAAATAACAAAACTGTAGAGAGAGATACTAAATGAATGTGGTTACCAGAAGTTAGAGTGGAGTGTGTGTGCGAGGCACTTGTAAATGCGCAGCAGGAGACATCTTTAGGTGATGAAGATGCTGTGTGCCTTCAGGACACACAATCAATGCCTTAGTTAAAATGTTGCCTCTTGGGGAAACAGAAAAGGCTACCAGGGAGCTCTTTATGAGTTCTTTCAACTCTTTAGAAAACAATCTCAAAATCAGAAGTTCAATTAAAACAGTACAAGCAAAAGCAGAAGCGTTGTCTTAAGAGTAACAAGGGCGGCCCCTATTCAGGCTCCACCAACAGGAAGAAATGCTAGCTAAGTCACTCAGCCTCCTTATCCTCAGTTCCCTCCACTGGGAATGGAGTTGAGGAAGACCATCTGCTAAGTCCCAACAAGGGGCATAGCCGAGTGATGGAACAGCTCTCTGTCCACAGCGGCCTTTGAAACAGAAGGGACCTGAGAGAAGTGAGTGATTTATGGAAGTGTCTCTATAAAGGCCGCTCACCCCTGGCTTCCAGTAAGCATAGCATGCAATGGCAAGAACAAAACAACACTGAGAGAAAAGACAACTCAGACATGATCACATCAGCAGAGTTGTGACCGATCAAACCAGAAACTGCCTTGCTCAGCACCCCACCACAAGAATGGGAAGGTGGTTTGGTCCTGCCTCAACTTGATGTCCCAGGCTTTGTCGACTCCCCATGGGAGGCCTTATCCTTTCAAAAAAGTGGATGGAGGATGATTGGGGGGAGAGCAGGAGAGAAGGAATAGGAAGGGAAGCTTTGGTTGGTATGTAAAATGAATAAAAATAAAATATATAAAAAATAAAATAAAATAAAACCAGAAACTGCAAGTGACGAAGCTAACTAGCCCTTCTGCCACCTCTGGGCCCAGTACACCTGCCCCACTCTCTTCTTTCGCTATTAAACTTGCCTTGTTCTTCATGCACTTGCTTCATAGGAACCACAACACAAACAGCAAGTCCTTGAATAGCACTTTCCATTTTAGAAGGGGAAAATCCCAAGCAACTAATTAAGACATGAAAAGCTCAGTCAAATTATTGTGTACTTTTCATGCCGTGGGAGGACCAGCATACTTCCTATTCATCAGATAAACTAAATTTCATATTTGACATCAGATAAAAAAGCAGAGTCAAAATAACAACAAACTGAGCCTCCCATCACATCAAATTAGCAACCTTCCATTACTTTCTGAAAAGGATTTACGTCTCAACATATATTTGTTCTAAAAGCAATGAAGACTTATTTTTTAATGAATGAACAATAACAAAATAACATAGAGTCACTTGAAGTACTCGAGAAATGGGAGAAGGTGTCACTTATGACAAAGCTACATTCCATGTCTATAATGTTATAATGAAATTATCCATATATATCACTAACACTAAAACGGTACACAATATTGTTTATCCTTTTTAATTACTTAATAGGATGGGCATGACCTTGTCGAGTACTGCACAGAACTGAAATGCAATGGCTTTGATAAATCCAAGGAGCCTGCTTTTACCTTAGGAAAAACAAGGAGCCAACTTTTAAAAAAAAAAAATCCTTCTACTCCTTCAATCTGAATACCCAAGGGGGGGAAAAAAAAACCTTCTCGGCCATTCTCCATCTTTGGTTACATGAGTGTTTTCTGCACTAAAATCTTCCCTTTGCTACCATTGTTAACATTTCAAACTCCCTGAGCTCCTCTCTACTTTTCAGAGGCTTCATCCACCAGCTTCATAAATGTTACTGTGTGCCTGTTCAACATTTTTATCATATTCAAAGCTTTCAGCATTTGTGATGTTTAAGTAGACAAAAAGCATGTCAACAAAGCATTTGGATTGTCCCTACTGTGGATAGGGCACATTATCTGCCTTTGTTATATAAATATGATAGCATAGACTTAAGTATTTCAAGACTTGATGTTTATCTACTACTGTAAGAGTTATTCTTAAAAAAGCATTCCAATGCCTTTTTACCATGAGAAATTTTACAAAAAAAAATGTGCTTGATAAATTATTTTTTTCAAAGCTGTCTTTGAAGTGCCATTCTTGACACCATTTCAAGTGCAAACAATAATAGAACTATGGGCACAGCGTTTTAATGGCAGCCATTCTTTCCATCAGATAATCTAGTTCCTCGTTATCTTTTTATTTTCAGATAGCAGAGTCATTTTTTCTTTTAAAGCATGTGACTCATTCAGTGATGTTTCTGGCAAAATAACATAACTTCCCAAAGATTGTTGGACCAAAGATGAAGGTTTTTAGTAGTGGTCTGGTGGGAAATGTTCACCAAAAGATCTGTGTAACTGTAGGCCTTTGGGCATATACTGAGGGTCACAGAAATGCATTCTTCTTTGTAACTATGGAGAAAGAGTGTATAAAAAATTAAAATCTCATCTTAAAATGATGAACTCAAGATTGTAAATGACTTATTTCTCTTTTTCTTCTGTGGATATGTAGGTCTCCAATCAGAATCATCTAAGGCACTTTCTGAAATTCCAAGTCCTAACATAGGAACTTGGTTATGTTCAGTTTCCATGGGGGCTCAGTAAGAGTTGAGCATCTCTGCCAGCTGCTTGTAGGTCAAGGCTGTCATTCCATGGCTTTGCTGACAAGGAATTTCAGACTGAATCTCGATATGTGCTCTCTCTCTCCCTCTCTCTCTCTCTCTCTCTCTCTCTCTCTCTCTCTCTCTCTCATACACACACACATACACACACACACACTCATTCTCTCGCTCTCTCTCTCTCTCACACACACACACATACACACACACTCATTCTGTCTCTCTGTCTCTCTCTCTCTCTTTCCCCTTCCTGTTCACAACGAGTTGAAGACACTTATTCCACGTGCTCCCACAGCCATGATGCTGCCCAAGTGTATGGCGATAAGCAACCACCAACTGGACTCTCTGACAGCTGTGAAGAAAACCAGAGCCTCCCTTCCCTACGTCGCTGCTGTCAAGCATGAGGTCACAGTAGTAATAAACTGGCATACACAACTACTAATGTCACAAAGAAATACCCTGATCTAAAGTCCATTACCCAAATTATAGAAACGTCTGGTGTTGTTATAAGTCTAATTGGATGTCTCTTGGTTTCATCATATTGATTAAATGCTAACTAACCATCTTGAATTGTATTTCTGGTTGAGAATAAAACTAACATAGACATTCACACCCGTATAATAATTATTTGTGGGATGATCTTGAGAAAATTTCCAGAGACCTCTGTCTCAGAACACCAGGACCTGAAAAATCTACTCATTTTAATATGTTGTTCATATGATAACCAGAAGCATTAGTAACTTATGAATCACTGTCATGGGCGTTAATAAGAGCTTCATGGTGATCCATAGGCTTGGTAGTTTGATGGGATTCTCATAGCTTGTATCCCGCTGAGCACTTACATCACACCTCCCAATGCTATGTACAAAAGCTAACCCTCAGGGAGCAGGCTTTCAAGTCAGTTCCAGCTGTACCCCTCCAGGTTCTGTGTCCAAAGTGAGGTCTTGCTGTCAAGTACTGGGAAGCAACCAAGGACAATGGCAAGCACGTATTGTTTTCAGGGTCTCTTGGACCCTGTGATCAACAACTCAAAGGAAGTGTTCCTTGTCTAGCACTGGAGTTTTTACTAGCTAGCCTATGTCTCCCAGAGAGGAGAATTATCACCCTCTGTGATATTAAATCGCATACATTAATCCACAAAATCTTGACCTAATGCAACTTGGTTATACAGAATATTCAGGGTGTTGTGGTAAATGTCAGACACTTCCATCAGCTCTTGTAGGTCACTTCGTAGCTTCTCTAAAAACAAGTCTCAGACTGAATCTTGGTCCATACTTTACTTATATATGCCTATCGAGATATACCAATAGCTGTCTAATTGGTCATAAGAACCGCTCAATAAGAGGGAATTCATGCCTGATACTGTAAACCTAGCCAACAATACACAGCTGGAGAGGTCATAGACCCTAGAGGAAAACTAGTACTGACGTTTTCATAAGCAAATGCAGACTCCAACTATATTCTAAATGTTTGTCCTATAGGTGAGCATAGTTCCCACCCCTCATCGAATAACCTTTTCGCAGCAAACAGAGGGTGCTACAGGGATCTGCAAGTGATCCCCACACAGAAAGTGACTGTGGCTATCCAGCCCCGACTGAGACACCAACAGCATAACTCCTCTTTGGAAGGTTCCAGAAAGCTAAAAACTGGATCATCAAGACAACTGCTGCAAAATGACAGCATCTTCTGGATGGGACAGGATATGGCACCTGTGAACTCTCAATAATGTGGTTGTCTGAGCAAAACTACATCAGTCAACATGGTAACATAGATGGGGGAAATGTCCCAAAGAGCCACCTCTAGCTAAATAGATACAGCCAACCCCTGGCGTCTAAAGAAGGGATAAGTAGTTTTCTCCATCAGAGAGCATCCTAATGTATTTCCCAATTCTAAGTGGTCCCCCCAACCACATACACATATAGGCAATACTCTTTGGACATAGTAGATTTTATATGCATGCATATACGTGGGTCTGTGTATGTGCATGTGTGTGTATGTAAAACAATAATAATACAGACAAAGAGATAATGAACTAGAAGGGAGATTGGGTAAAGGGGTGCAGGAGAAGTTGGAGGGAGAAGAGGAAGGAATGGAAATGATATAAACACAAGGTACTCATCTATGAACTTCTCAAAACCTTAAATTAAAATGAGAATAAGAGCTTTAGAGGCTGGAGGAAGATCTCAGTTGGTAAAGTGCCTGCCATGCAAGCACAAGAGCCTGGGTTTGATTGAGTCCCAGAACCCACATAAGAGCTAGGTGTGGTCACTCATGCTTATAATCCCAACACTGGTGAAGGAGGCAAAAACCCAACTCTGGGGCTCGCTGGCCATCCCAACTAGCCTGCTTCACCTGCTTCCAGCCCTTGAAAGACCTTGTCTCCAAAAACAAGGTAGACAGCTCCTAAGGAGCTAGAGTTGAAATTGACCTCTGGCTTCTATGATGCCCACCTGTGTGCACACAAGCATACACACACACACGCGCATACAAAGAGAAAGGGTTTTGGGTCATATGCAATCATGAAGCAGGGGATAAGAAGAGGGAAAGAGCACTTCAGGGCAAATTAAATTATGTTAGAACCCTGGTTCTTCCATTTTACAGCAATATACCCTTGCAAAAGAAATGCCTCAACACTGTGATTCAGTATCCTCACATATAAATGGCCATAAAAATTCATAACCTTCAGCATTAGTGTAATATTTAATTTGTTATATAAAGTTCTTAACCCAGTGTTTTGTACAGCTTATGACTTACATTTTTATGAAGTACTATTTTCCCTTCCCCGGGGAATACAAATCTTGGATAATGCTAATTTTTAATTTTTTTTTTAAACTGTAGTGTACACCACAGCACGAAGCAGCTAAGTTGTGGTCTGAGTGGAGGAATGCTGGGTCAGAACTAACACTTTCCTAATTCTAGAAAGAACTTCTACAAATGGTAAAGGTACAACTTCCTCTTTCTTTTCTTTTGTAGATCATTTCAAGTGGTTGGTGTGATTTCAATATTAATTAAAATGCAGGTGTCTCATTTGTATCTGCCGTTGTGAAGTCAGGCCCATATGCTCTGCGCCGCTTTTGTGAAAGAAGTACTACAGCATTGAATTTCGTCTTGCTGAATATAATATATAAAGATATTTTTGGAATGCTTGTCATGGCAACCTGTCCGCTCTCTTCCAATTCCATGTCATGTAGAGATGTGATTGGTATCCTTATTATTTCCAGAGTTTGATCATAGCGAAGTGTTCAACACACTGGGATGTTCCAACCAAGTTGTAATGATCCTGCATTGTCATGCCGGAGGCTGACGATCTCTTCCGCTGCTATTCAACCAGTCATCTCATATCGTTCCCTAGCTCAAAATCAGGAATGTGACAAAGTCCTTAATCCCTGCCAGATTTTATTGACGTATACTCTGCAGAGTTTCTTGCCCTATCAACTTTTCCAGAGATAATGACAGGCTTGGGGTGACACAGTTTGTTTATGATTGATATTGTTTTGAAAACAGGAAAGTTTATTTTTGTCATAAAAAAGAAATAGGTTTTATTTATTTCAAAAATAAAAAATAATTGGTAGTGAATTTTTAAAACCCAGTTTTAACAAGAATTCCAGGTACTGACCAGACATAGCCAGCCATCCAACATGCCAAAACCTAATTATTTAGCACTGTCTGCCACAGAAACACAAGATGAGGAAGAGGTAAGACAATTCTAAGATAGTAATATGTCATTTTTAACCAAACTTTTTAAATGAATGCCTTAATTTATTAAACTTTGGAATATTTTTGGTTTGCCTCTTATAAAGCCAATCTTTTCATACTAATTTTTTAGTTATAATTTCATTAGATCATTTTCCTCTTCCCTCTCCTCCCTTCAGCCCCTCTCATATACCCTCCTTATTCTCTCAAGTTTATGGCCACTTTTTCTCTAATTGTGTATATATTGATTATCTATATATTCCTAAATACATAAATACAATCTGCCCAGCCTATATGGTGTTACTTATATTCACATGATTTCAGGGCTGACCACTTAACATTGGATAACCATACTGGTGTGCTCTTCCCTGGGGAAAGCAATTTCTCCCTCTCTTAGTATTCTAAAGTTCTTTGTCTAGAGTTGAGGCTTCCTGAGTGCTCCCTCTTCCATGCTAGCTGGTCTATGGATATTGTTCTTGTTCAGATCTTGTTTAGGCAGCCATGTTGTTGAAAGAGTTTTATCGCAGCTGTTGCTCTGTTTGTAGGAGACACAGCCTCAAAACTAACTACTCCTCTGGCCTTTACAGTCTTTCTGCCTGTTCCTCTACAATGATCCTTCAGCCTTAGGTGCAGAAGCTGTGTTGTAGATGTACTTGGTTGGGACTGGACCACGTAATTTCTTATTCTGTGACTTTTGATCAGTTGTGGTTTTCTGTAATGGTCTCTGTCTCAAAGAGACATATTTTTTTTTGATCAGGGACAAGATTATACTTATCTGTATATCTAAGGGTAAATATTTAGGATGTAGTTAGGGATGAGTTTGATTATGGTCATTAAGGTGACAGTTTTAGGCTTTCCTCGAAGAACCTACACCTTCTCTAGCCTTTCTCTTGCCCTCTGTAGCCCTGGCTAGCTGGCTAGGTGTCTGGTACCAGGTCTGATTTCCCTTGTCATGCAGGCCTACCTTCTGATAGAGGGAGGCAGCCCATATTCTCTCCTAGGTATGATGTCTATAAGCCACAAGAACGACCAGCATGGCCTGGTAAACCTAAGGGCACAACAGTGGTATGCATACCTTTATAATAACTAATTCCCTAATTCATATTTTTTGTTCTTTAGACACAAGGACATGTTTCAATTTCTCAGTTTTCAGTGTCGCCTCTTGCCATATTTCAACACTGGTGAATCGCCTCAGAGATGCGACTTGTGAGTTTTCTTAGTGCCATGAGACATAGCTCATCTGGGTGTAGAAATGCTAAGCATTTTCTTTACAGCAATAAAAAATATTCTGCTAGTCCTTTAACAATTTATGACTTCTAATTAAGTTCTTTTTTAATTCTTAGGTAGTTTCCAGTTAAACAAGTAGTTGGCTTCTGCGGTGGTTTGAATAAAAAATGGTGCCTATAGGCTTGTGTATTTGGATAGCTGTTCCCCAGCTGGTGACACCATTAGGAAAGGCTAAGAAACATTTAGGACATGGAGCTAAAGTCACCACTGGGACAGGCTTTGAGAGTTTGCAGTCTCATCCCACTTCCAGTTTGCTTTTTACTTTCTTTGTGAAGTTGGGGTGTGATCTCTCAGCTTCCTGCTCTGGTCACCTGTTGCCATGATAGAACCCCCCTCCAGAACATGATTTTCTCAAATGATCTTGACAGTCCATAAACCTGGCCAGAACTTTGCAATGACCTTGATTGATGCAGTGTGCCAAAGGAGATGCCATGTGGCCTCAGGCTAGTCTATAGAAATGGCACACATCCCACTTGGAGCTCTTGATGCACCCGGTCTCAGAATGCAGCTTCTGTACTGTAAGGAAGTCTCAACTACCCCCTAGGAAGAGACATATAGAGATATCACCACATAGAGGTCTTATAGCCTAAAGTCCAGTTAAGAGATTAGCAACAGCCTCAACAACTACCAGGTACGTGAATGAAAAAATCCAGATGACTCCTTCCCAAAGCATCATCAGTCTTGGAAACTCCAGGTCTTGGTGTCTGAGGCTCTGGACATCCTGGAGAGAAAAGCTGTCTTTGCTGTGCTCTGCTTGAATTAGTGGCACAAAAGCCACAGCATAGTAAACTACTTTATGCCAAACCTATTCAGCGGCACAGCAATTGTGATTAAAACAATTTCCTTTTTAAAATAAGCAGACATCCAATAGGAAGCTAGGGGTATGGCTCAGTCAGTAAAGTGCTTGCTGGGCAAGCATAGAGACCTGAGTTTACTCTCATCACTCACACAAAAAGCTGTTGGGGGATAATGTCCTTAGAATCCCAATGCTGGGGAGATGAAGGGATCTGGTTCCCGCTATCTAGTTAGTCTGGTTGAGCTGGTGATCTCCACGTGGGGTGGAGAGACTCAGAGATGGCTCAGGGATAACAGCTCTCGCTATACAACCATGGAGATCTGAGTTTGACTACTAAGCACTTAGGTAAAATTCGAGGTGGGAGGGGACATGAAAGTAATACTAGAGCAGAGGGAACAGGGTCAGTAAGAGTCCTTGGGTTTGCTGGCCAGCCAGTCCAGTACAAATCAATGCACTCTGGGATGAGTGAAAAATCCTGCCTAAAAATAGTAAGTGTGAAATGATTGGGAAAGACACTCAACATTGACTTCTGGCCTCCATATGCATGCAAACATATGCATTGCATTCCTACAGTATGCATGTACACACACACACACACGTCAGTCCTATAGTAACTGTACCTTGTACCAAGAAGGAATCCCGAGAAAAGCCTCAATGTCATGTGTTGAGTATGTTGAGCATATAAACTTGTTTCAAAAGATTTGTGCAACCTGAACATTGATTTGTTTCAAATCTCCCAAATTCCAAATATTATTTGGAAAATATCCAAAACAGACCAGGGTTAGTGAGACATTTTTAAAATCCCACTTCGATCTGAAGCAGATGAAAAGGAAAAACTTGTCCGGGATCACAGTAACAACACCCCTTCTGTTATGCTGACCCCTACACCCTGGACCTGCTCCTGGATCAGACATGGCTTGGGGAAGAGGGAAGGGGAACTGACCAGCTCTTCTGCTTCCTGAATGAAAGGAAACCCTAGCTCATCCCCCAGCACATACTAAGGGCTAAACCCCTTCCCTTTAGAGAAATCAAGGCCCTCTGTACTGAGACCATCTCAGCGACCTGCTGTGCATGGGTGCCTGCAAAGAGCACAAACAAATCACGAGAATCACGAGGCAGAATGCAGCCAATCCAGTCAACTGATCCATCACTAATTAAAATTTCTCTAATCTCTGAAGCATTCTATAATTTCTGAAGCATAAAAAACCTCTCGTTTTTCCTTTTAGGATCTCTTCCTACTGGCTAAAATCGAAAAAAAAAAAAAAACCTAGACCTTAAGATACATCACAATATACAGTTCTTTCTGAAGGCAAACCTACCCACTAACAGGATCTGTGCGAAAGATAAAAATGCCAGGCAAAGACTGCCAGAGGCCCGCCCACATGAGTGTAGATTTGAACCTTCTTTACACGTAACTCACTGTTGGATTTTAATATCATTCCTGAAATTTAATTACTAAAAGTCATCTTGTTAGAATAAGGACTCCTGACTTTGGTCCCCAGCATCATGCCCTCAGAAGCTAAGAGGCTGGGTGAATGTTTGTGGGATGGATTTGTGCTTCAGATGCTTGGAATATAGAGAGCTGGTTTTTAGTTTTTAATAAAGCTTATTTTTATTCAGCTTCAAGCGAGATCTTTTTAGTAAACAATATTAAGGAAACAGGATGTCCGTGTAGATAGCTACTCAGTAGCGAAGCAATGCCGGATACTACAGAGCGAGCTTTGGCTGCCGTGAAGGCACAGGTATGGCCTGCTTCCTGACCTCTTGGGATTGCCACATTTATCATCTTGTTTTTATCTCCACCAAGTCCTACAGCCAATATTCCTTCATTAACAAACTGTAAAGACCAGAGTAAATTTCTATTTTCTGCCAAAATACATATTTGCTCTTTTTATCCTATAAACTTTGTTGCCCTCTAGTTCATACATGGCGCATATCTATCTGTTCATATAAGGGACAATGTATTTTATGTATTTTGGCATCTGCCTGATAGAGATGCTGTTTTGATTTTCCCCTCTTGGATTCCAAGTATGCAAGTTGGGATGATCAAATAGTAACCATAGCGACATAAAGCAGAGTTCACATCTTAGTAAGGTCATATTCTTTCCCACAGCACAGACCTCGCATTCTAAGACTAATCCAGTATCCAAAAATACTCCCAGGACAACTCACGTTGCCATGTATGGCAAAATATGACAGAGTTGGTTAAATGATTTCCCTGTGGCATAAAAAAAATCCTCGGTTGGTAAACCAAGAAATCTCAGCTTTAGGAGGACAAAAATGGGAAAGCGGAAGCAAAACGTTCCCTGTTCAGTAGGTTGATTTCTGCATCTGAGGAAATAACAGGAGGGAAGAACTGGGTCCGAAGAAAAGATGTAAAAATCAAGGGAGATGCTGATGGAAAGGCAGCAGCGGATGCTGTCTGTGTTGCAGCCACAGGAACAGTCCAAAGCATCAGAGCAGGATGCCTCCAACTGGCTAGCCACTGCCGACTCCCCAGCTGGTAACTGCGTGAGAAGCAGGACCGCTAGGGACCTCGAACGTGCCAACAAGCATGGCGGCTTGTGCTCAGAGCTCTGTCCGCACCCGGTCACCCTAGTAAGTGTGAAAGACAAGTGCAGTGTTTTCCTTGGGCCCACTTTAAAGTTTACAACAAGAGGCTTCATTTGATTTGATCTTTAGACAAATTCTGAATACTGAAGATGAGGATTAGAAAAGCAGAAATATATATTATAATATATATATATATACACTAACTTACTTTGGGGGTGTGGTCTCATTATATAAACTAGCTCTGCAGCGTGACATGGGGCCTCACTAGTTTGCTGTTGTATGTTGTATGTGTCAACCTTAACTAAGCTACATGTATGACATTTTTTAGCTAAACCCCTCAGACATCCCATCACCAGCTCTTCTAATGCTCCCATTCTGGGAGTGAATGAAAGTTGTCGCTCAGCTTTACTGAACATGAGGAAGATGTTGACTCAGTTCCTTCCCACGTTCATCTCCAGAGAATGACGTTTACCCAGATTCCCACTACCAAAGATCTCTCTCTTCCCTTTCTGATATATAACCTGATTCTAACCTCCCTGGCTCCTTAAAATGTTTAATTTTTTCAAGAGGTTCTGTGGACACAGGCTAGGACTGACTCAAAAGAAAGCCTGGGAAACACACACACACAAAGAGAGAGGTGGAGGGGGGCAGGGTTTACCTATGAACACACCTGACAAGTCAGGACACCTTCTCCTGTGTGTAAGCCTGACTGGAAGGACCAGAAAACAAGACAGACTTTTTTGGCTAATTCTAGAAGAGGGTTTGCAGGGGGTGGGGGAGGCTATGGATGCAGTAACTAGAAAAGATGATTTAATATTCAATAGCCCAAGAGAACAGCCTTGAAATAAAGATAGCAAGCTCATTTAAGCACATGGCAATGCACATATCATCTATCTTCCTGAAAATAGCATGTACCCTGAGATGCTTCACAGAACAGGAAGTTGTTTTGGGGTCTATCCAGCTTACCAAATGAGAACAATTATGAGGAACAGATAATAAGGAAATGTGTTCTCAAAATCATCATCTCCCAAACTTCGGGTTGCAGAAACTGGTGCAGAAAAGCTATAGATCAGAAAACACTGTGTGGGAGACAAAGGCACAGTCTGGGGTCGTACTATAAATGTCTTTGGAAGAATTCCAGCATTTAGAGATGCTGAGCTTGAACCCGAAGCTGTGTCTGGAGTCACAGGCGAAGCTGGAAGGTGCAGTTTTCTTCATATGACCTACAACCAAGGTAAAGAACAGAGAGTAGGGGATGCCTCCAAGAGCAAGGCCAGCGCCCAGGGACCCTGATCCTGAGAGGGCTCCTGTGTGAACACCATTGCTCTCCTTCCCATGATGTTGTCCACAAAGGCTGAACAGCCAATGCCTGGGAATCCCTGCTACCCTTCACTTATTCAATCCTTATCTTTGCCAGACCCTGGTACAAGGCAGTTGATAAAAGGCTTAAAACTCTAGGAGATAAATTATTTAGAGAGATTTATAACACATTCTTTATTTTCTACCCAAAACAATATTAAATAATAATCAAATGTTATTGGTTTGAGTGTTTTGGTACGACAGTGATGAAATTTCTTTCCTTGAATTATTTCTAAAGGCAGATTCATAAAAATCCCTCCATCACAGCAGCACTGTTACATCAAGAAAGGCTCATCCTTCAGCAAGTCCTGTGGCTTTAACCTGCTTTCTCCATCCTCCAGATCAAAGTGTACTACTAAATATAAGTGGCAATAGTGAAATTCTTAATCACAGCTCTTGTTTCTTCCTAAAGAGTCCTAAGAAGTAAGAAGCAGACTATTGTGGAATCATCTTTTTGTATACTGAATATGTGACTCTGATTGGTTTATTAAAAAGCTGAACAAACAATAGCTAGACAGGATTTTGGGGCAGAGAGGATGCTGGGAAGAAGAAGGTCGAGTTGCCAGCCAGACATGGAGGAAGCAGGAAAGCAGTATGGGCATAAAACCATGAGACAGGTAATAAAACCATGAGACAGAGAGTAAATTCATAGAAATGAGTTAATTTAAGTTAGTTATAAGAACCAGTTAGGAACAAGCCTAAGCTATCAGCCGAGTTTTCACAATTAATAAGAAATCTCCATGTGGGGGGCTGGAGAGATGGCTCAGTGGTTAAGAGCATTGCCTGTTCTTCCAAAGGACCCGAGTTCGATTCCCAGCAACCACATGGTGGCTCACAACCATCTGTAAAGAGGTCTGGCGCCCTCTTCTGGCCTTCAGGCATACACACAGACAGAAAATTGTATACATAATAAATAAATAAATATTAAAAAAAATATTTAGCCGGGCGATGGTGGCGCACGCCTTTAATCCCAGCACTCGGGAGGCAGAGGCAGGTGGATCTCTGTGAGTTCGAGACCAGCCTGGTCTACAGAGCTAGTTCCAGGACAGGCTCCAAAGCCACAGAGAAACCCTGTCTTGAAAAACCAAAAAAAAAAAAAAATATTTAAAAAAAAAAAAAGAAATCTCCATGTGGTTATTTGGGAGCTGGCTGGTGGAACAGAGAAAGACTCACAACAGTAGACATTTTATTCTCTATGATCTAGAGACAATCAGTAGTAGCAAGTAGTGTGACACAAAGCAAGATATTAAGAGTGTGGTGGCGCACGCCTTTAATCCTTGCACTCAGGAGGCAGAGGCAGGTGGATCTCTGTGAGTTCAAGGCCAGCCTGGTCTACAGAGTGAGTTCCTGGCCAGCCAGGGATACATAGAGAGACTCTACCTCACAGCAGGAAAAGGGCATGAAGATGCCATGGTTCCTTGTCTCTTCCTGTGTTGTTAGTCATCTGAATTACCACTTAAGCCTAAACCCTAGTGCACCAGGCTGGCCTATGAGATGTTATGAATTCCGTACAGTTTTCAGATAGAAGGATTTATATAAATCAGCAAGAGACTTAGATTCCTCAGATGAAATTGTCCAGGGTGTCTTAGCTTTCAATTACGAATATCATAATGAATGAGTGAGCTAATGCGCTGGAGTGCTCTGTGCTTCCTCCGACTGGATAACAGATAGATAGCGCTGTCCAATACAGTGAGGGCTTCCCTCCTTTCTCCGCCCAGCCACCTTAGGAGTAGTTTGGGAACTTCGATCAGACAATCTGCACCCAACTTCATATGCGCAAGAAGAAAGACTTTGTAATGTTTCTGGGAGGTTCGGGGTAGATTTGTTGCTGATACACAGTTTCTCTGAAACTCAGCAGTCACAGGGAAAATAGTTTACAGTTATAGTTATTATCCAAGATGATACTTTTGAATATTTGTGTGTGACATATTCACTTAAACTTCAAAATCTAAGTATTTACAGTTCAAAAAAATTATGTGTTTGCCCATGTACAGTGACTAAATTTTTTCTTACTAATGTGAGTTAAAACTGAGTTAGAACCCAAAATGACTTTGGGTAGGTTACTTAATCCTATCCATTTAATTTTTGGATAAGTAAAAAGTAGATAACAATATATATTTTATAAAGTTGTTTGAATGATTAAATGAATTCACACACACACACACACACACACACACACATATATATATATATATATACTATATGTGTATGTATATACACATAGTAATTTTAAAAATACTACTTTAAATGGCTTTGTCATAAAATTCTGGTCATAGCTCTCTGGAAGGACTGCAATACACATCATCTAACGGGGTCTGTAAATCTTTTCAACCTGGCTGGTGCTCTCTCATTGGCTGATGGAACCCCCTAACCTCTGTTGACCCCTTGAAGCAGATTTCCACTGAGAAGGTAACAAAGGCTCTTGCAAGGTATCAGTGGAAGGACAAATCAATACCATCAGCTAATATTTTAAAATCTTAAAAGAAAATGTTAAAGGCCATGTATGCCGGAAACATACTGTGTGTGGGAGCAAGGAAGGTAAAGATTGCTTATGGAGACAAACCTCATACCTCAGAGAAGATCCCATCTGGAAACTCTCATGAGTGTCTGGGGCAGCCTAGAGAGATGGAAAAGAGGAAGTGGATTCAGATTAAGTCAAAATGGATTGAGTAAAGGTTTGCCCAGCAACAACAACAAAATCAGAACTTGCTATGTGAGCAACCTGAGACTCTTAGGACTATGCCAGAAATCCCAGGAATGCACAAGACCCGGATGTTCTCTCCCACCTGGGAAAGCTCCCATCCCAAAAGCAACTGTGTGGCCTTTGCCCTTAAAATCCCTCCTCCTGTTAAGCAGGCTCTCAGTGCCAGAAGCCACCTTGGGAACCGAAAACAGTTTAAATAAAAATTCACTAATTACTCTTGGATAGAGTCCAGAGGTCTCTAGGTGTTTCCTAACTCCGCAACACAAATTCATTCCTCTCTTCTTTAAGAAACAATTTGTGGATCTCCATTTCTGCTCTTCTCTACCTTTTCAAGACAATCAGCTTTTCAATATAACCAGCAAACAGTGTGGGGGTAGGAGTCACCTTTCCTAAGGCTGGCGATTTGAAAGTCTGCTCTGCAAGCAGAACAAAACAGAATGGCCCTGGACGTTGTGAGGTCATAACATCCCTTTTTTTAGGGAAGACTGACTGGAAATTGTTATGAAGAGGAATTTTTTTTTTTTCAACACAGGGTTTCCCTGTAGTTTTGGAGCCTGTCCTGGAACTAGCTCTTGTAGACCAAGCTGGTCTCGAACTCACAGAGATCCGCCTGCCTCTGCCTACCCAGTGCTGGAATTAAAGCTGTGTGTCACTACCGTCCAGTTATGAAGAGGAATTTTTAAAACTTGCATATTGTTCTTTAAAATTCATAGAGTTATTGATAATTCGATGAAAGACAGTATAGACCATGGCCTCGTTTTACAAAAGAAGAAAAGATGGTCCCTGGAGCATAAGCAACCACAGGGTTTTAGTGACAGAATCGGGACTAAGCCCAGCTTCCTTCACTGGTATCAACTGCACATTTTTGTTTTGGGCATAGCCAACAGTAGACAATTTAGATTTGTCACATCTGATCACATACGCATATGAACTTCATATTTCTAAATTTAAATGTAACCATCTCAGTTTGTGTTGGTAAATGCAGCCGCAACACCGACAGCTTCGAAGAAACAGGTGGATATGAACAGTCCGCACACAGGAAGAAACAAGTGGACATGAACAGTCCGCACACAGGAAGAAACAAGTGGACATGAACAGTCCGCACACAGGAAGAAACAAGTGGACATGAACAGTCCACACACAGGAAGAAACAGGTGGACATGAACAGTCCGCACACAGGAAGAAACAAGTGGACATGAACAGTCCGCACACAGGAAGAAACAGGTGGACATGAACAGTCCACACACAGGAAGAAACAGGTGGACATGAACAGTCCACACACAGGAAGAAACAGGTGGACATGAACAATACACACACATGAAGAGACAGGTGGACATGAACAGTACACACACATGAAGAGACAGGTGGACATGAACAATACACACACATGAAGAGACAGGTGGACATGAACAGTATACACACATGAAGAAACAGGTGGACATGAACAGTCCGCACACATGAAGAAACAGGTGGACATGAACAGTACACACACATGAAGAAACAGGTGGACATGAACAGTACACACACATGAAGAAACAGGTGGACATGAACAGTACACACACATGAAGAAACAGGTGGACATGAACAGTACACACACATGAAGAGGGCAGTTACACACATGTCAATGCCCATCTCAGCATGCCAGTGCAGGCATGTGATTGATTCAGACAGCAGGCATTTGCTGAACTCTTGGTACATTCTAGATGCCACTGTACTGAATGCTGGAAGTGAGCTCATTCAAAAGACATAAAAAAGGATGCTTCATCAGGTGGTTGTAGCACGTACCTTTAAACCCAGTACTCAGGAGGCAGAAGCAGGCTGAGCTCTATGAGTTCAAGGCCAGCCTGATCTACAAGAGCTAGTTCCACGACAGACACCAAAGTTACACAGAGAAACCTTGTCTCGAAAAACCAAAAAGAAAAAAAAATGCCTCAAGCTTCCTCCCATACAGTACCTCCGGTCCTGCATGAGAGATGGATCATACATGAGACATGAGAGAGAAAAGGGAACCACAGAGCGGAAGAGAGAGCAACCTGGGACATCACGGGGGGAGGGGGGAGGAAAGAGAAACTTCTGACTCCCATGAGAACTGTTCTGTGCACAATCTTGCATCTGAGACACCCGACCAATAAACACACTGCAAGCGGAAGAATGCCTACACAACGCTGTTGTGAACCCAAGAAAAGCTGAGCCTCAAGATTGGAAACTAAACATTCACCATTTACATTATGTGAGGAAGACTGATTGGAACTGGGGGAATTGCTCCACCACCACCCCCACTGGCCAAAGAATAATATTGAAATCTTGGATATCACACCCCCTTCCTAGGGTTTGTACAGTGAGGACCGGGTAAACAAATCCTAATTTTAGTTTCACCTCAAGGGTTTAATGATCTAAGAAAACAACCTGGGCCTGGGTGTGGCTCAGCCATAGAGAGCTTGCCTAAGGGAACAGCCCTATGGTGATATTAGTTCTCCCCAGCTGGAATCCTCCACATTCCAAAAGGACAGCTGGATACCTTATCATCCTTCCCTCTCTCGCAGTCACGTCTCTGTGACGGCAAAATAAATGGACTTGAAATGCAGTGGGGAAAGCCTGTCTTGGATGAGTGTCTAATCTGATTTCTGTAATCGACACTGCCAGGAAACAGTGGTGGAGGAATGTGAAGAACAGCAAAGCTGCCAGTCCACAGACAGCATTGCTGGGGACAGCTGGTATCACCGCCGGCCCTGGGCCTCATCAATTCTGACTCTCAGAGACAGGATGGAATCACAGAGACAAGACTTCAGCACAGCATTTGAATCAGGGAGAGATGGACGACAAGGGTGGAGGGTGCAGTTGGGTATGAAAAACTAATATTTGAGTCTCTTGCTTTAAAAAAAAAAAGCATTCTTGGAGGGGACTGCAAGAAGAATCCTGTATTGCAGAAAAAATTCTACTTTTGTCTAAAATGCTACTGCATCGATTCTCAGAAAAGGCTACGGGGACTCTCTTCATCCTACAGTGTCAATTTGATAAGTAGATCCGTCTGAAGTAACATCTCTGGTGTGATACCAAGAGTCCCACCATGGGGTGGAACTTGAAATACCCCTGTGATGACTAAGCACTTCAGAAACCCTCAGAAGGCAGAAGTGAACACCAGCCAGGCATCAGAGGCAAGTGTGTGCGGCACGCATGGCTTATTTACCTAGATAAATCACAAGTGTGACAAGGAAGTAGGGCTCACAAAAGGTGTATATAATTCAGCAGGCCACCAATGTAGGGAGCAGCTGTGCAGTCCTGCTGGACACCCTCTGGGAAAGGCTATGAACATGCCTGCAGTTTGTTCTAATCCACGGCGATACTGGGCTGTGTGAGCTCATGGCATGGTAACTGGACAAGTGAGCCTGGCCACCCATCACCAGTGAGAGAGGCAGGGATTTTTTTTTTTTTTTTAATGAGGACTTTAGCCCAAGTAGCTGAATTTAGCTGGAGCCAAAGGAAAGCAGTAAGCGTGAAGAAAGAGAAACGGCTGCTGCCCCCTGAACCAGAGAGAATCACAAACTTCCCTTGATTTTCCGGCATGAGCTAAAGCTTGGTAATTGGTCATGGGCACAGTTTTAAAAGATGTTTTCCAGGCCAGCAAGATGGCATAGCAGGTAAGGGTGCTTGCCACCAAGCTTGGAGATCCGAGTGGCTCCCTGGGACCTACCTGGTAGAAGGAGAAAACAGATTTCTCTCAAGCTGTCCTCTGGCTTCCCCATACACGTCCCAGGGCATGTGTGCTCCCCACCAACACCACCACAGGAAGAAATGGAATCCTTTTTCTTTGAAAATTAAGAGAGATTTTCCTTCTTGTGAGCAAACATTCTGGCTTTGAGGTTCAGAGGTGGAGGTTCCCAGATGGATGTCCTGGCTCCACGGTTTGGCAAACCTAAGAGAATACAGGTGCCTGAGCTGTGAATCCTAGATCCAACGGGCAATGAGCCAGGTTAATCTTATGCCATCGTCTTGGAAATAAATTTGATATCATCTATTCTATCTGCAGTGCTAAGTAGAATCTGACCCCAGGTTTAAGACAGAGAAGAGTACAGAGGCAAAGTGTCAGTGAGATTTTTATCTTAGTGCAGTTATCAGCTGTCTGTAGGCGTAAGTGAAAAGTCGGTGTTTTGGGCATAAAAAGTGTCCTGAAGTTTCTCAAAAGCAATCCATGCAATTGTTATAACCCACAGATTCGGAGTCCACATCTAAGCCAATGAGAAGCAAGGCAGGGATTGTCCCGCTGTGACCACCGAAGACTGTGGTTTATAGGCTAGCAGAGACAGAGGGAAGGCTTACTTATAGTATTGGCTTGGTTTTTACAACATCGGCATAGAGATTTATTATGAAGTAAGCATGATCCTGCTGACACCTGGGTTGATTCCAGACACTTATCAGGGATGTTTATGAGACTGGCTCTTTCTTGGTCATAATTTAGCCTTGCTTTTTTTTAAAAAAGAATATTACTTATGTACTTATTTATTGACAATTTCATCCATGTATGCAATGCTTCTCGATCGAACCCAACACAACTCTTCTTTCCTCTCTGGGCCCGCTCAACATTTTCTCCTCCCGTCTTTATGTCTTTGTTTGAATACAGTCCATTCCGTCTGACTAGTGCTGTCTTGCATGGGCATGGTGGGTATGAAGTCACTCATTGGCAACCTACCAGCAAACACATCCTTACCAGCCAGTGGAGCATTGGCAACCTACCAGCAGACTCATCCTTGCAAGAAAATGACTCCTCCTCCCCACACGGCCAGTTAATGGCTCCTCAGGCAGAGGTGGAGCCTCGTGAGTGTCTTTCCTATCCGTGCTAGAATCTGAACTCCCTTGCTTGTGGACGATAATCACCGCTTCTGTGAATTCATGAGTGCCACAGCCGAGTCATGCCCAGAAAGCAGTATTTCACAATGCTCCCCTGCCCCGTCCTCCAGCTCGACCATATTTCCATTCCCTCTTCTAAGATGCTCACTGAGCCTTGCGGAGGTTGATGCGAATCTTCCTTGTGGTGCTGAATGCTCAGCAATCACCTGTTCTCAGCTCTTTGGCCCGTTATGAGGCTCTGCACTGACCATCACCAGCTGTGAGAAGAAGCTCCTCTGGCCAAGGCTGAGAGAAGTGCTAATGTACAGGTATACACATAAATATGTAAAGGGCAGACTGGCATCATGTCCATTTAGCAAAACAGCAGTAGTAGGTTATACTCTAGCGCCTATGACCTCCCCAGCCTTGGACTTTGGATCAAGTTTATGGTTACCAAGCCTGAGCTTCCTCCTGTGTAGGAGGCCTCAGATCCAACTAGAAAGCTGTTAGTTTTCCCTCATAACCACCTTGCCATTATTGCCTCAGTGGATACCTCTAGCCTGGCAGGTCAGCATTTTAACACGCAGGGCGGCCCTAAGGGCACTGATAACTTTGCTTCCCTAGCAATCTTCATAGTAACTTCCGGCACTATGAACACTAGCCAGGAATTAGGAATTTCCCAGGTCAGCTCCAGCTTGATTCTTCTATTCCTACAACCTACAAAGTGGGCTGCATCCTCAGCAATGCAGTCTTACCATCCAGTTATGAAGAACCAAGAGAAATGGCCAAAGCTTTTTGTCTGGGGAGGAAGACACTGGAGCCTTCCTGACTCGTAGGGAGTTAGCTCGTGCCTGGCACTGATATTTTCATTTAATAACCCATATCTTCTAGGGGAAGCGTTGCTAAACTCCTTTTCAGAAGAAGAATAAGATGATAACGATGACCTTGGATTTTTTAATTATCTTACAAAGCAGTAGATTTCAATGGGGCTTTTCCATACCCTCTGGGTTTAGGTTAACCCACCCCCTTCTCCGTACTCCCTACATCTCTGCTTAAACCTTTAGCCCTCACTGTTTCGCATACCTCCACTCTCATATCATAAATGTTCTGCCATCCCCACTCACTTAAGGCCTCTTCCCCTCTCACCTCTCACATACCCTTCTAGCTTCCTGATCTCAGCAGACACCGCAAGTCTTATTGGCTAAATCTCACATCTTGATTAACCCATTTCCATTAAATCTGTGTAGCACCATGAGGCTGTGGCTTACCTATGTCCGTCTCGGGCCGGAGATTCATGGTATCTGCCTGACTCTGCTTTCTTCCTCCCAGAATTCTGTTCTGTCTACTCCACCCACCTAAGGGCTGGCCTATCAAAATGCCAAGGCAGTTTCTTTATTAACCAATGAAAGTAACACATAGACAGATGACCCTCCTACACCAGGAATGTTCTCATTGTCAGGGTTGTGCTGGCCTATCACCATGCCAGGTTTCACATGAAGAAGAAGAAGAAGAGGTGAGGGAAAAGCTGTTTGAAGGGGATAACAGTAAAATATATGGGAAATATTATATTTGAAAAAAGCTAAAGGCAAGATAAATACTTCTAAGGTCTTTTGCTAACTTAAACACGAGTTCATAGCTTACAAATATTTCATGACTTATAAGCAAGTATACACAGCAGCACAGGTTTTGTGAAAAAGAGGCCCATCAAGAGGGTAAATGGGGAAACAGAAACATTTTCTCATGTGTCCACCAACTGAGGCACCTTTTTCTAATTCCATCAAGGAAAATGAATGTGCTAGGCGAGGCCCTGTTTGTAACTGATGTAGAAAGGAAAACTGTATGCCCAGGAAGAAAAGCATGATTGGGCAGATGATGAGATTGGGAGAAACTGCACCAAGGAAACATTTCCACTGGCATCACCAACATAACAAAACTGAAAATAAAATAAGCATGAATGTGAAGATATTTCCTGGCATTGCTATCACGCATGGCTTAATACATCCCACTTCATTTTTAAAGTACTATAATGGATCCATACATTTTACAATATTCTTATTCACAACATTGATTGAATATATATATATAATTATATATAATATATATATAGATAATTTGTATAACTTTGAACATAAAGATTTGTGGCTATAAGAAAAAACATAAATGACAAAAAAGCCAAGTAGAGAAAGATTTATTCCCTCTTTGATCACTCAGAAAGCTGGTGCCTTGGTGATTGGTAGAACCTATCAAAGAACAACTGTTAAGTATTAGGAAAAGGAGCTGGTTGTCTGGTGTCCTTGTCTGAGTGTTTTCATCTTCTCATTCACCACTGAAGAAATGTGTGTACACAAACACATGCACACAGTGTGCGAGCGTGCTCACACACACACACACACACACACACACACACACCGGCAAATACTCCTCCATAGCACTCTTTGTGACACTGTTTTCAGATGTGACCTTTTCAGGCAGCTTACTCAACCAAAGTGAAATCAGAAAAAAATCTGAAAGAGCTTCTTCCATCCTTTTTTTTGTTATTATTCTTTTAAATTGGCTAGGAGCTAACTCTTCAATATTTATGATCGTTCTCTGAAAATGCATGATTCTGGAAATGCATGATTTCTGCTGGAAAATAAGATTGCCTCGAGCTGAGTTGCAGGAAATGTGATTTGAAAACCCAAGTCAATGATGTCCACAACTCAAATAGGCAATGTTCTAACTAAAACCTGAGTTAGTAAGTACAGCAAATGAATGACACAAGGGTCTTTAGCTAGAGTAAGAAGCCAAGAAGGTGAGTCGGGGGCTCTGGCAACAGTGATGGGGAGTGGGTACAGCTTGTGCTGTGACCAACAAACAAAACTGAAAGCTAAGTAAGTGCAAAGACTTCATTTCTGGATCGCTTCTTAAGATCTTTAGGATCTGAAATATTCAGTATCATTGAGGGTTTGAATAATTCCCAAAACGAATAGCAAGTATAGAAAGTAACTAGAAGAACATCAGTTTATCTACGGACCCAGCTTTGCTGTGTCCTCGTCAATGAACCAATGGAGCTGCTGATGTTTCTGAGACACAAACTTCTTACCAAAAAACTGGTTCTGATGCAGTTTAAGTGACATGATCTCTCAGCATGCCTGGCACAGATCCACTTAAACAATCTCATGTTAACTCTTTCATGCCTTCCTCCTCTTTATCCCTAGACATATGATAACTGTCAGGCAGAGAAGAGGCAATGCTGGTGGGTGGTTTCATTCAGAAAAGGAGCAGGTTCAAAATTATTCTTTAGAAAGCAGCTTTATTAGGAGACCAGGTGTCATGACCATGGGAGCCATGATCAAGGCTTTAGAAGGGACAAGAGCATTAGAAAGGGACCGTACACTGTACTGAGCCAGCATAACTGGGCCTTTAACTTAAACACCTGGAAAGGGGCTTCATTATGAAAGATAGCTCTAGCAGCTGTGCTGGCACACACCCTTAATCTCAGCACTCGGGAGGCAGGGGCAGGTCAACCTCTGTGAGTTCCAGGCCAGCCTGAGCTACTGGCTACATAGTGAAACAATGTATTTCTTTTTCACACAATCTGAGTCTGTGGGAGACATTCTCATTTAAGCCACCACATAACTGATAAAGCTTGTCAGTATTGTTAACACACTCTTTCCTAACTGACGTGTGAAGACAAGGGTTCCTTGGGTCAATTGGTAATCACAGTTTTACACAGTGTTGTGTACACAAATTCTAAGGCTGTGCTCGAGTCTGCCATTTACCTTGGACACCTCCATTGATCATTTCTGTTTTAGTGTTCTTAGATACAAAATGACAAATAATATTTTTAAAAATATTCTTTTGCAGTGACAGGAACTAAATAGTTCAGTCTACAAACAGAAACAGCACAGTAAACACGGCTGCCACTGAAGGCTGTAACTTTGGGACAAAATTTCAACCTTGGGCTGTGCGTGGTGGCACAAGCCTTTAATTCTAGCACTCAGGAGGCAGAGGCAAACAGATGTCTGTGTGTTCAAGGCCTGCCTGCTCTACATAGTAACTTCCAGGCTAGCTTGGGCTATATGGAGAGATTTTATCTCTAAAAACAAACAAAAGATTTCAACTCTGGGAGAAAGAGGAGAGAGTCAAGGTGGAATTTCACAACAGAAAAAGAACACTGTGATTTCTCCGAGAAGAGAATTGGCCTACAATTCATGGATGGGAAGGAAGGGAGAATTGCTGAGGAACTGCACTATGCTCAGCATAACTAGAAGCCATTTGTGAACACCAAAGTCTATTAATAGCTGCAGCCAATGTGAGTTCTCATTATTTGGCAAATGTCAACCAGAAAACACACAGAATGCTTACTCTCACCTAAATATTCACACAAATTATGCAGTTTTGGGTTGAGTTTCTGGTTTTACTGTCAACTTGCCTTAACACATAATGAATTCCTTCTGGGGTCTTTATAATGTAGGTAAGTCAGAACAAAGAAATAATCTCATATATCAACAAGTTGGTTTCCCTGCTGGAGCCAATCCTGGGGTTGTAAACAGGGCCTTACTTTTAAGGAAGGCTAACATTTGATTTCATCATCCACAGCACTCTCAGGTTACCATGACATTCAAGATGTTGTTTTTTTTTTTTTTTTTGTCTTTGCCTACAAACTACAAATATTGGAAACCAGAGAACCACAGAGCGTGTACACTACCCAGCTGATGAAAGTCCATTGACCAACTATGGGATTCCACCTTGAGAATCATAACAAGGTCTTAGGAACAGAAGTCCTTTGTCCAGGATGGACCTCAGCAAAAACCTCATGCAGCTTCTGCCTTTGAGTTCCGGCAAACACTGAAGAGCTATGTGTCCCCTACCTGTGCCCAGACACGTTTCCATGGTCTCATTACCCCCCCCCCCCCACCTCTCATGAAGTAGGAAGGCAGTGTGTACTATTACTCCTTCACCAGTTACTAAACTCTTTACTCCCAGCTCAAAATCCACTTTGCTCTGCTTTTCTCTGCCAGGCTAAGCTGTTCCCAACTAGAAGCTTCCCCCGGTAGGCACTCCAGGATGCTGGAAGACAAGAGGAAACACTCTTACTCCTCTCTGCTTTCTTGCTGTTTGGGGCAATGTCTCTCAGCAATGACTTCCACCCTGAAAGAGACATTGGTCCTAGACTCAAAGTACTTTTTGTGGCACCCTTAAAACAAGACTCACCTTGGCCTCCCAGTGTTACCTGCAGGGTAAAGTTCTGAACTCTGGAATTCCTAGCAAAGCAGACTCAGCCACACACCTTCAAAATGCCAGTGAGAAGTAACAATGAAAAGCAGAGAATGGAAATTTGGCTGTATTAAGGGAGAAATAACCAAAGGGCCCTCCTGACCCCAAGTCTGTCTTTGGGGTACTGAGATGAGGCTTTGGTTTAAACAAAGTGGAAGGGAAATGGGAAGCCAAACAGAACTGGCCACTAAAGACTGCTTGTTGTTAAAGCATCATCGTCTCTAGTCTTTCTTGCACAGTGTTCTGAGAAGTTGGGAAATTTCTTCCGGAGAGGCACATTCCTTCTTTGGCAAGCACTAAGGCTTTAAGCCTTTCTTGTCCCCCAGCATAGTATTCCTAGGGAAGTGTCAATTTTGAGGGTCCACTCTTTCCATGGTCTGGTAGCATAGAAGATGGGAACAAGTGTCTCTTTAGATGGTCTGCCCTCCCGACCGAGCAGTTGCCACCTCAGCACCCGCAAGGCAGTGCTGCCCTTCCCCAGAGGTCTGCATGCAGCTCCATGTGCTCTCTCTCTCTCCTTTCCTGTTCTCTCCTTCTGCGGTTTTCCGTTGGGAGAGGTGCGGCTCTTTTCTGCAGTCACCATCTCTGTGATAGTCTACTGTCCTTCCGTTGCTTTTTCAGTTTTTCCAATTTCTCATGACAAATTCTCTCTGTTGAGATGATCTAATGCTTTCCTATTTTTCTTCTGATACCCTATATCTCATCTAAAAGCTTGTGTAAATAGAAATAACTGGAAATGAAATGCACTTGTTATCATTCTTCTTAACCTTATCTGTACCATCCTTTTTCTGCATGAAGGCACAAGCAACCCTGCAAAAGAGTTGAATTTTAATATTACCCTCTGAGAATGGCGTACGGATAGACTGACAATTTTGAAAAGTTTTGGCAAGGTTTTTTTAATGGTATGAAAGAAAATGTTTATTGTCTGTAGATGTTTGGGCTTGAATTAAATACTAGCAATATAGATGGCTCTAAGAATGATATGAGATGCTGCCCTTATGGAACAGTGGGGGGGTGAAGGTAAACTAATGTATGCAAATTAATAGAAAAATATGTGAAAATGTACTATAAACCAAGTTAGTGATACAATTGTAAATACATTTAGAAATGAGAAATAGAAGAGTCACCAAGGGTCAGAGTATCTGGGGAGAATTTCACAGTAAAACATGAGTAGGTTTTTGGAAGACTTTGAAAAAGAATGGATCTAAAACCTTCCAGATTTCCATTTAAGAAAACAGCTTGAGCAGATGCATGAAAATGGAATATTAGACTTTAGTATGCACACTGCTAATTCTAGCTAATGTGAACTCACTATTGTAGGACCTAGATTCCAGTGAATTTATAAATAGCCAAACCAACTGGAATGCTGTATACCACTTGAAGGGACTCTCTGAATGTCAAATCAGGGGTCACTGAACTGTGGTAAGTTAGAGACACAGTGCATACATTTTCACTAACATCTAGGGATTTGATATTTGGGATCAATACCTGGGAAATTCTTTTGGTTGACTTAGAGGTTTATCTAAGAAACCTTTATCCTTCTGAAATGGTCCATGCACAAATTCCAACCCAAATACAACTGCTAGGTGGAGAAAGTTCTAGAATTAGTCGTAGTCAAATCTGTGTAAAACGTGATGGAAGTTCTTAAGTCTGAAAATGGACACTAAGCAATTTCCTCTGGAAACCTATTACAGCTCAATACTGTTCATGGGCTTTTAGGTGCCTTTTATAAATTACTCAAGGAACCGAGTAGATTATGGAATGGACGGCTTTCACTAAGAACTTTCATAAGTCAGTAATTCAAGTGGGAACTGAATTCTGCAAATCACAAACTAGACAATAATCAATCATAGAATTAAATCCTGGCCTTTCCATAAGAGCAGCTACCTTCTTCCCCACCTCCAATTTACAATAATTTAATCCACATGGAAGAAGCCTGGTGTCTGAGAACCAAATCCCACACTTTCTTGTCCACCACAAAAGCCAATTGTCCCTCCCCAGCCTCTGTCGGGATCACATTACCACTCTGAAGCATTAAAAGGGGGTCGGAGCTCAGGCCTCCTGCTGAAAAGTTAAGTTGTCAGTTGTTGGGCAGAAAATCAATCAGAAATGCATTTGAAACAATGTGTGCCTGGAATTTTACCGGGCTGGGGAAAAGAGAAAAAAAAATCAACCTGGAGGCAGAAGAATACTAATGACGGGAAGTACCCACACCAATTCAGACAAGGTGAATCAATTTATTTAGACACATTTGCTAAACGGAAACATGCTAGTGTCACGGCTCAGATTTACATACAATTACAGCGAAACACGGGATGCTTTCAGAAATATGACGGTACTCCGTCCTTCTACATAAACAAGGAACTCCAAAATTGTTAAGGATTAGTTTGTGTCGCTCCCATTCCTACCCCAAGGCCTTGCTGTAGATGCAGACTTTGCCATTGTCTGGAGAGTTTACCATGCTTTTACCACAGGTTCTTAGAAACTGATTTTTGCTAAACAGCACTGACTCCCCGTTTGAAACCACAAGAGATGGAAAGCGGAATGAGAGTCCAGCGCCTCTGCCTGCATTAGGTGCCTGCCTTAGGTCAGATTCCCTGCGTGGGTACGCTAATTAATCGCTCGTGGAGTGTCTGTCCACATGACCTAGTTCACGCCGTTCAAGGCTGAAACCGCATAAGTAAATCACAGCCCTAGTCCTGCGGTTACCTTGGACTCCAGGAACAGCAAAACCTTCCTCCCGGACAATAAAGGTGATTAGCCCTGAGAGGGGGACCACACCATCCACCGGAAGAGCCAACTTCTCAAACAATGGGGATAACTTCACACCTCCTTGAAGAATGGGCTGAGCCGCTGGCAGAGCAGATTCCTTGCATCCAGCCCAGGACTGCTTAGCTATGAACACTTCGTGTTCTCCCGCCTCAATTCTGCCTCCGCTTAACCTAAATGTTGCGTCAATATCCCCAAGATGCTGCTGTCCCTGGAGCCGTTATCTGCCCTTTCTCACTTGACCTCTTTGACGAATCTCTTTTCTCTGCTTTTCACCACAGCTTGACTCTTTCACTGACACGTGCTTTTGCTCCAACACTGCAGCTGCACACTTTGGCAAGGGAACCCCGGAGAAAAGATACTTTAGGGGTAACAGACACTCCAGCGAGCTGACCTTAGGAGGATAGGAAAAATGGAATAGTCTCAAATAGCTTTTGCAGTCACTCAGAATTTGATTTTGTTTTTGTTTCTACTTAGGAAAATATTTATTTAATGTGCGTGAGAGATGTGTCTGCATGTATGTCTGTGCACAGCCTGCATGCATTAGTCATGGAGGGGCTGGGGTTACTGACTGTGAGCTGCCATGTGGGTGCTGGAATCGAACTCAGACCCTCTGGAAGAACAGTCAGTGATCTTAATAGCTGAGCTATGTCACCAGCCTCTGAGTTTACTCTTTTAAATTAAAAATAGATTTTTTTTTCTCCCCCACAAATTGTTCTGATCATGGTTTCCCCTCCCCCAACTCCTCCCGGATGCTTCTGACCTCCCTACCCAGCCAAATCCACACCCTTTCTTTTTCTCTCTCATTAGAAAACAGACAGGAATATAAAAATAATAAAATAAAACAAACTAAAACAAGAATAGAACAAACAGAAAAGAGAGCAAACCAAAAAAAGAAAAGGAAAAGCACAAGCAATGCATACAGACACAGACATACAGATTCACACACACAAGCAATGCATACAGACACAAACATACAGATTCACACACACAAGCAATGCATACAGACACAGACATACAGATTCACACACACAAGCAATGCATACAGACATAGACATACAGATTCACACACACAAGCAATGCACACAGACACAGACATACAGATTCACACACACAAGCAATGCATACAGACACAGACATACAGATTCACACACACAAGCAATGCATACAGACACAGACATACAGATTCACACACACAAGCAATGCATACAGACACAGACATACAGATTCACACACATAAGCAATGCATACAGACACAGACATACAGATTCACACACACAAGCAATGCATATAGACATAGACATACAGATTCACACACACACAAGCAATGCATACAGACACAGACATACAGATTCACACAGAGAGAGAGAGATTGCAGAAAGATACATAAGGAAATAGTAATATAAAAGCACAAGCAATGCATACAGACAGACATACAGATTCACACACACAATGCATACAGACATAGACATACAGATTCACAGAGAGAGAGATTGCAGAAAGATACATAAGGAAATAGTAATATAAAAGCACAAGCAATGCATACAGACAGACATACAGATTCACACACACAATGCATACAGACATAGACATACAGATTCACACAGAGAGAGATTGCAGAAAGACACATAAGGAAATAATAATATAAAAGCACAAGCAATGCATACAGACATAGACATACAGATTCACACACACAAGCAATGCATACGGACATAGACATACAGATTCACACACAGAGAGAGAGACTGCAGAAAGACACATAAGGAAATAGTAATATAAAAGCATAAGCAATGCATACTGACATAGACATACAGATTCACACACAGAGAGAGAGATTGCAGAAAGACACATAAGGAAATAGTAATATAAAAGACAACTTTAAGATACCATCTTACACCTGTCAGAATGGCTAAAATAAAAAACACCAATGATAGCCTTTGCTGGAGAGGTTGTGGAGAAAGGGGTACACTCACCCATTGCTGGTGGGAATGCAAACTTGTGCAACCACTCTGGAAAGCAGTGTTTCGGTTTCTCAGGAAATTCGGGATCAACCTACCCCTGGATCCAGCAATACCACTCTTGGGAATATACCCAAGAGAGGCCCTATCATACAACAAAAGTATATGCTCCACTATGTTCATGGCAGCATTGTTTGTAATAGCCAGAACCTGGAAACAACCTAGATGCCCTTCAACGGAAGAATGGATGAAGAAAGTATGGAATATATACATATTAGAGTATTACTCAGCAGTAAAAAACAAGGACTTCTTGAATTTTGCATACAAATGGATGGAAATAGAAAACACTATCCTGAGTGAGGTAAGCCAGACCCAAAAAGAGGAACATGGGATGTACTCACTCATATTTGGTTTCTAGCCATAAATAAAGGACATTGAGCTTATAATTCATGTTCCTAGAGAAGCTAAATAAGAAGGTGAATCCAAAGACAAACACATAGGCATCCTCATGAATATTAACCTTCACCAGGCGATGAAAGGAGACAGAGACAGAGACCCACATGGGAGCACCGGACAGAAATCTCAAGGTCCAAATCAGGAGCAGAAGGAGACGGAGCACGAGCAAGGAACTCAGGACCACGAGGGGTGCACCCACACACTAAGACAATGGGGATGATCTATTGGGATCTCACCAAGGCCAGCTGGCCTAGGTCTGAAAAAGCATGGGATAAATCCGGACTAGCTGAACATAGCGGACAATGAGGAATACTGAGAATTCAAGAACAATCACAATGGGTTTTTGATCCTACTGCACGTACTGGCTTTGTGGGAGCCTAGGCAGTTTGGATGCTCACCTTATGAGACCTGGATAGAGGTGGGCAGTCCTTGGGCTTCCCCCAGGTCAGGGAACCCTGATTGCTCTTTGAGCAGATGAGGGAGGGGGACTTGATCGGGAGAGGGGGAGGGAAATGGGAAGCGGTTGCGGGGACGAGGCAGAAATCCTTAATAAATAAATAAATTTAAAAAAAAAAGCACAAGCAATGCATACTGACATAGACATACAGATTCACACACATACAGAGAGACTGCAGAAAGACACATAAGGAAATAGTAATATAAAAGCACAAGCAATGCATACAGACATAGACATACAGATTCACACACACAGAGAGAGATTGCAGAAAGACACATAAGGAAATAATATAAAAGCAAAGACCAATATAAGGGGGGAAGTAACCAGGCAAAGCATTATGAGACGATAAATAAATAAGCAAATCCCGACATGCACTGAGCTTGTTCTTGTTGGCCATCTACTGCAGGGCAAGGGGCCTGCCCTGAAGTGTGGTTTGTACTCCCAGTGAGACTTCACTGGAAAAAACTAATTTTCACCTTGCGAGTGATTATTAATTGGAAATGACGTCTGGACTAGGGACGGGGGCTCACTCTTATTCCAAGGACTTTTTTCTTCTTATATTTTCATTTTGACCTGTCTTAGCAGCTTCTTATCATTATTTAGACAGGTAGAGAATCAAGTGTTCAGACTCCTCGGCCCCTGAATCCTGATCCTTGGTGAGTTCTCTGTGTCCATCACTTGGAGGCCTCTTCAAGCGGCTTAGGTTCTTTTTAAACTAATTTCAGTTCCTGACATTTGTGTGACAGGAAGTCTAAGTTCCTTGTATTTGGGGCCCTTTTGAGTCACTAGTGTTCTTTAGAACTCCTTGTTTATCTGCTGGTTTTCAGAGAACTCTGAGTTCTGTAAGTTTGTGTTAGTGACTGAGCAGGAAGGAGTGTAAAGTACCCAGACACAATGGTGCTTTGCATCACCATGGGAAATAGTAAGTGTGTTATCCTTATGCCCAATAGGAGATTCCGACTGACTGTTGTAGCTAAAATTCTGAATCTATAACTAAAGCAGGGTGAAGGACTGATTGCCCTAACAGCACACTCTGAATTAATGAGTTAGCAATTTCATTACGTGTCATTCTGTGCCTTGGTCTGTGTCTGTGCTGATCAGCGTGGTGGAGGCTGAAATGTCTACTGCCTGCAGCAACAGTCCTGGGAGAGATTTGTCCACATGATGCTCCCCAGGCTCTGAAGAGACAAATCCTCCCCGGCTTGCTCTGGGTGACTATATGCCAATAAGGTCTTAGAAGCGACATCATGGGAAATCCCCCAGTGTACAGTGGTCTCATAGGAAAGGCCCCTCCTTCCGTCGGAAGGGGCTTTAAGAACTAATCCAGGAGTTGGTCATCAGACTTGGCCACCATGTACCTTCATCTACCTCACACTCTCTGATGTGGGGTCTTCCCAAGACATGTGAGAGGGAGTATCTGGTCCACGGGTGACACTCTAGGAAGAAATTTCCACTAATACCCATTGCTGACCCCAAAGACTTGCCTTGCACTGACTCCAGCTTCAGCCATGAGACGAGCCTAAAGTAGAACACATTTGCAAATGGTCGTGTAAGATATGCAGGAAGCAGATTTTACCACAAACATAGTATGGCTCTAGATCAGGGGTTCTTAATCTGTGGGTCGTGACCTCTTGGGGGTCAAATGACGTTTTCACAGGGGTTGCTGAGACTGTTACAAAACACAGATATTTGCATTATGATTCATAACAGTAGAAAATTAGAGTTATGAAGTAGCAACAAAAATAATTTTATGACCGAGAGTCACCACAACATGAAGAAGTATATTTAAGGCCCTGGCATTGAGGAGGTTAAGGAACACTGCTCTAGCTGAAGGGGATGGGAAGCAGGTACATTCCTGAACCACACACCTCACACTTCAATCCCTAAACCCTATGCTATGTTGTTTCTGAAATGATGATACAGGTGGCTACAACCTAGGGCCAATGAAATCAACCCTTGGTCTCTTAGGAGTGAGGATGTTAAAAGTGATACCTAAAGTTTTGAGTATTGTTATGTGCTCATCTCTTTACATGTACCTGTAACCCTCAGAACAAGAGGTAGAGGCTCTTACTCTCATTTTATAGACAGAGAAACTGGGGCCTAGAGACGATGCCATTCTGCAGGGTCACATGACTGACAGGAATATGAACTGAAGTTCTCTGATGAAGCTGTGTTTATACTAAAGATCTTCCAGGCTGTTTAACATCAATAGCTAAACATTCTTGGGCTATTTTAGGCCTGGCAATAGACACTTACCTTAACTTTTGTATCTGATCTAGTATTCTCGTGACTACTGTATAACTTAATCACTGAGCTTAGTGGATGCTGGGCCTCCACCAACCCAAAGCTAAGAACGTCATAGTATTTGAAGGCTATGGAGGATGTTTCCCCACTTTTCCGTGTCCCACCTACTAAACAGCCCCTCCAGTGTTTGGTGAATTCTTGATTTACAACTTCCCTTTGTCTGTAACTGCCTTAGGTATGTAAATATTAGAAAGGCCAGGGGGCATTGGGTGTGAACTCCTTCCTTGCAGTCAACATCCCTTAAGGAAAGAACAGAAGCAGCCGGTCTTTAATTACTGGATGGGACCTCAGTCTAATCTCTGGCCCAGAAGGTGTGAAATCCTGAGGTGCCTGCTATCACTACTGGTTAACTAAATGTGACTCCAGAAGCCTTAAGCCTGGGAGGCTGCTTGTGTACAAGCGACTTTCTAATAAAGAACAAAGACATAGCATTGTTTCCTCCTAGAGAGCCAGTTCAAACAGGCCTGCCAATCACTCAGTCAAGACAGAGCTCCTCAGGAAAAGACACCTCATGATACAGTATAAAACCTGCCCAAATGTAGACCTGGACAGTGGGCTCTTGGGCTGTTGTCTACTCTCATGCCCCAAGCAAATGTTCTACCTTAGTCTGCAGAATGGCTTGTTTTGACTTTTATATCAAACTCTTGTCTGAATGTTTTTTAGATTTAACTTTTTAGATTATCTGTTTTATTTTGTGTCATGTGTATGAGTGTTTTATCTGCATGCATGTGTGGACATCACCTATACAGAGAGCCTGCAGAGGCCAGAAGAAATTATCAGATCCGCTGGAGTGATAAATGGCTGTGAGCCACCATGTGGGTGCTGAGAACAGCATCTGGGTGCCCTGTGAGAGCTCCTAACTGCTGAGCCATCTCTCCAGTCCCCGTGAATGATTCTGACAGAGTTCACCAGCACCAGCAAGAGAAGTCCTGTCCAGCCTGAAACCGGAGTGACAAGACCAGTTAATGTCACTTCCGCCACGATGGAACACGGCATTCATGGTAACCTGAATCTGTATTTTCAGGTCACAGTCTTTGAAAGTGAGCTCAAAATAAACTATTTTCTTATCTACTGTAAAGTAGAATCATTACATACGTGAATAAAATGAATAAGAAGCCAAAACTGAATGACCTAAGACCCCTGCCCTTACTGTTTGTCCATTCTACTCCCAGATAACTGCATCTCTAGGCTCAATCTTCACGCAGACCATCCTAATCAGGAACTTCTACCTTTATCCCAAGCCAACCACTTCTCAGGGTATCTGTGACAGTGGCCTCAAGACTAGGAAGTTGAATACAATCACTCAGAATTCGATGAGCAGGAGTCGTGGCGTCTTCACAGTGATTATTAAAGAGTCAGGATCAGCTGGTTTTATCCACCACCAGGTAGGCAGTCTGAACCCGAGTTTGGACTGCATGAAACAGTCCCTAAACAATACCAGCCTCCATAGCATGAGGATGTCTTCACTTCCTCGCTGCCTTTTCTTCGTGATACCACCCTTCAGTCTGTTCCTCGGGAGTGTATGGAACACCAGTGTTCTTCATTGAGCAATTATCTCCTTACCTCAGCTACCTGCACTAATGGTTTAAGTGCTACAATTACATTTTCCAACGACTGCAATCACTTATTCATATTAAATTATGGCCACGGAGCCAATCATGGGTCAGAAGGTTCACATGAGGCCCCAATCCTCCCAGCAGAACTCTTGGTTACTAATGGATTCTCAGGGAGGGAATGATCATTGCCTCTCCTTGTGTGCACAACATTGAGCCCACAGGGCTCCGCGGGATAGTTCCAAACTTGTTACCACACAGAAACTCCTGGCTAAAATCAGTGAGTCACAAAACAAAACAGAAAGAAATGAATGTAGGTAGGGACCTGTAGGGAGGAGGGGAAATAACAGGCACAGGAGAGACAGGAGAGAGATAGGGAGGGAGAGCTTAAATAAAATGCACTATATATGTGCATGAAATTGCTAAAAACACACATTTAATCAGGAAAACAAACGAAAAAAAAAAGTCAATATCTGGCTTATGGGAAGAAGAGAATTCAGTTTAACATCCACGAAGAGAAGAAGAGAAGGCATAGGAAAGTTACCTAAGTAGAAGTTGGAGCGCTTAGCCAAGGGCCCACACAAGTTGAGTACATATTTGTGTAGACGAGGAAATGATGGAAGCATCTGGTCAGACCAGTTATTCTGAACTCTCTGAACCCTGGTATGACACCCTGTGCTGCGGGTCACGCAGTTCATAACTCTTAATACTGCGTTGTTTCTTCCCCCGTCTCTGCGCTCCCACAACTCTCTAGCTAACTCATGTTTCCGTTCTTATCGTGGCCCGGGCTTTAAGTGTGAGAAGCATGTGTCCTGACTTTGAACTATGTATGCACACACACACAGAGATCCCACAAATAAACCACATCTTTATGGGATTAATGAAGACAATGCCCCTTCTTTATAAAATGTCACTGAGGTAATACAACATGTTAGTTACACGCACAGACCCTGCAGCCCAAATGCCAAGCTTCAAATCTCAGCTTTAGCTGTGTATTATATGTGTGACCCCGGTCAAATGAATAACTTTATGTCTTGCTTACCTGCCTAAAAAATGGAAATAATACAAGTTTCTAATTCAAAGTTGGAGAGAGAATTAAGTTCAGTTCGTGAAGAGCTTCTACACAGTTACTAAAGTATATTCAATGTCTGCTGTTTATGTTATTCCAAGCCCTCTTCCCCTCATTTCAAAGGAATGACCCATCTGTGCTGAGAGTCCTCTATCCTGCAGGCAAACAAAGCTCATCTTCTTTCTCCTCAGTCTGCCTCGGAGCCATGCCCAGCATTTACACCGTGATCAGCAAACCTTACCCCAGCCCCAAGAGTAGGCTGGGTAGCAATTTAGCTCAGAAAGTCCAGCTTTCCTCTAGATAGAGATGATTGTGAATGTCTAGAAATCACTTTTACAAAGGATAACAGTTCTCAGTTCTGCCTCTAAGAGTTTTGACATGTATGACCTATGTGATGTAATAGAATCCTCTCTCTCCCTTCCTCTCTCTCTCCCTTCCTCTCTCTCTGTCTCTGTCTCTCTCTCCCTTTCTCTCTCTCTCTCTCTCTCTCTCTCTCTCTCTCTCTCTCTCTTCCTCCCTCCCTCCCTCCCTCCATCCCTCGCCAATCTAGTGTACTCTTCATGCTGACAACACTGCCTAGACTTCAGCAGTCTTGAGAAGGATGCACAGGAAACATCTCAGTGTGTCTTGCCTTTTTCCTTCCAGCTCAGGTCCTCATAGTAAAAGACGCTGCTGGTTGTTTCCTGGAATTGTTCTTCCTTTCTTCCATTGAACGGGAATTTTAGAGGGGCACATTCCCCTAAATAAAGCCTTTCTTCTAGCAGCCACATGACTAAGTTCTAGCCAATGGAATGAGAGCACAGGCTACATGTACCACTTACTCTAGAATGTGTCCTTAAAGCAAGGACCTGCCTTTGCTGGTCTCTGATGTGGAAGTCGCCTCTGTATGCTGTGAATATGTTTTATTACCATTGGTTAATAAAGAAGCTGCTTTGGTCTATGGCAGAGCAGAATATAGCAAGGCAGGAAATCCAAGCCGAGATAGAGGAGAAAAGAAGGCAGAGTTGGGGAGCCACCATATAACTACCAAAGGAGTAACATACCAGCACCAGTAAGCAACAGTCCAGTGGCAATACACAGATTAATAGAACTGGGTTAATTTAAGGTGAAAAAGCTAGCTAAGAATATGCCTAAGCTATTGTCCAAACAGTGTTGCAATTATCATAGTTTCTGTGTGATTATTTGGGTCTGGGTGGCCAGGAAATGAAAGTACAGTTTCTGTTTAGGTCTCCTCTGTCCTGTTGTTTAAAGTGTGAATGTGGAGGTGAGGCAGCTTGGGCTACATGGTTGAGAGCGGTGCCCAGAGCAGAAGTAACCAAAAGAGGCTGGGTCTCTACAAGCCTCATAGAGCAGAGAGGCTCCTTTGCCTTGCCAGCCCTGGCTCCCCTATCACTATTGCTGTTCTGTCTCTTTTGCAGTCTGCTGAACTACCTCCTAAAGCAATTTGAGCCTATTTTTAAGACTCTTAAGTCAAACCAGTCATATTTCAAAGTCAGATCCCAAGGCTAATGTGTCTAATCCACACGTGTATTACATAAACGGAAAATGTCAATATTTTACATTCAGTCATTATCTCTGAGACCTAGCTATGTTTCCCTTTCGTGAAAGAAAGTTTGTGTTCAATAAAGAAATTGAAGCTTACCATCTCATGTCCATTCCCCAGGGATAACCCTGGGACAGTAAGACTGCTTACTGAGCAGTGGCAGAGGCCACTGCTGACAGGCCACCACAGACAAGACGCACCTTCACAGAGGCACTCTCACCTCTAAGCCTAGGCCACCAGATACGTTGGCTTTATGACTCCTTGAATTCAGGACATGTGTCTTCTCTTTCTTCCACCTGATTGGAGTCTACAGTATCCCAACAAGCCTGTTGCAGCCCTTGATTAGACTTAACTAATGCACTTACTGCATGGCTCCGTTCTGAACACTTTTCATATTCTTGCTGTAGGCTCCCACCACAAATATCATAGACATTTCAATGACATCTGATTGATTTTTCATTATTTCTCCTCTTCGGCTCTCCAGTCCCCAGACATCATAGTAATGACAGCAAGGATGGACATACATCTGCTTATTATTATTAGGACTCAATTAGAACACATTTGCCTTCCACTGTTTTCATACTTCAAAATCATTTTCATCCATATTCATACTGCTAAACCTAATACTGTTGTTGGTAAATTTTATCCTAGCCCTCAGCTGCCTGGTTCTTTTCATTATAAAGACTTTTTGCTTGAAGTCAAAGAAAATTTCCAGGTTCAAATTGTACATTTTTGCCTCTGCCCTAGAATCAGACGTCACCAAAGATTCTTCTAGCAAGGAAACCAAGATCTGGATTCTAGTTATTGGAGCATCTATAAGTGAGTTGTTTAATGCTCTCACAAGCATAATCTCCTGACTATATCATGACAGTTAGATTCTAGGCTGTTCAGGTAGATACTCCATGGCTGCTCTCAGTCTTCTAGACAAGGCTTACTAGGGATCTCATGATCCCCATCCAATAGCAAGACACACTGGAAGGAGTTCCATCTCCTCACCACTACCCCTAGTGTGTAACATACAGCTCCTCAGTGCCTCAAAAAATTCAATCCCTCCTCTTGAGCATCCCTTTCCTCATGAAAATATCCTTTACTTTCTGTCCTAGTATTCTTAGATTTATTTTCACAGTGCTTTCTTCATGCATTCTTTTAAAGTGTACAGTTTGCGGAAACAAAGAAAAAGAACTAACATAAACATCATCATCATTCTTTTTTCTCCTCTTCTCTGAACTTAAAACACAACCACAACCATTTCAGGCAACGAGGGAGTACAAACTTATCAGGCCCTGAAGACTTTAAGACTTATGCCTTGATACCATTAGAATTAGATCATTCAAGACAATGAGAAATTGCCAAAGAAAACAAAGAAAGTGAACATCAAAATTAAAATAATACGAAAGCAACGAGACTATGTGAGATATGGTAGAGTTAAAAAAGGAATGCAAGTAAATTACCACACACAGAACTACGCAGGGATTAGCGCTAGCCAACATGCAGAGACATTTCAAGGAAGTCAGCTTTCTGTTTAGGATTCAAAGGTCAGGCTTTAGACCAACACGAATAATTCCTAGGGGATCCTACTGAGGTCAGAAGGCAGGAACTGTGAATGTAAAGATTTCTGTGTAACAGTGATGTGTCACACACACTGGACATAGAAAAAACAAGGGAAAGTTATAGAGAACAGGACCAGTATGGGCAGCACGGGGGTGCTTGAGCTCACAGGGGAACTAAGAATGTTAAATACACAGGGTTGTTCCATCAAAGAAAGGGATGCATGACCTGTTATCCATCCAGAAGTATGGGAGTGAACATGGCTAATAATCTAATGAACTTTGTACCATCTGTGTGGCCACTGGATCCTCCCCTAGACCATCATCACAAGCTTGTAAATCTATAGAACGTGTCTTTTAGGAAGGTATCACATGCAGTCAATCTATAGACCCCATCTTTATGGAAGGTATCACATGTAGTCAATCTATAGAACCCATCTTCATGGAAGATGTCACATGGACTTTACAAAGAGTTTTGATGTAGTCATGTCTTAAGCTTTATTGTGCACGTGGGATTGACTTAATCATCACCAGGGAAGTTTTCACCCAGCTGTGCCATGCTTAAATATCCTTGAAATAGTCTACTCAAAGTCAAACTCCTGAAGCTTGACCCAGCACTGGCTACTTAGTCATGTTGAACAGAAATGTCTTCTTGCCTTTTGAGGATCATTCCCCTGCTGGCTATGATGGCCACAGAGACTCTCCCCAAACCCCCAAACACTAGCACAATTAGCCCGAATGTTATTCACCATCTAATCCATGAAACATTTCTTTCTTCCATTGCATATAGACAAATATCAATGTATCTCCTCCCCTGAGTAGCAATCTACTTTAGGAAAATAATAGATTTTAATATAAAGGTAATTAAAAACATGATAGAAATAAGTGTATCTGTTTACACACATAAATATCTTACAAGTTAAAGATCACATTTTATTTATATTACTTTTACATGTAGTAACTTAAGAAATCACTTCATTTCCTTGGTGAGATTTACAGCTCTTATCATCTCCTGAGCCCAGCCCCGTCAGTGTTTTACAAGACTGTCATCTAAGGAATCCCGCGGTGCTGCTGGCCCACTGCCCAGGCTGAAATCTCTACCATTCAGTCAAGATGGAAGGGAGAAAGAATTAGAAAGTATTCCTCCCTCTTCCTGGGAACTGGCTATTTACCTAGTCCATGGGGGTAAAGTTCTAGACCCTCTATTGGAAGATAAGAAACCCCCTTGCATTGCCCCTGCATCGCTGAGACCTGGGAACAGAATTCCCCTTTCCCACCCTCCTCACAGCCCTGCCCCTGCCACCTGGAGAACAATCAACACAGTGAGACTGCTAGCTGTAAATTGCCAGTGTCTTCCCAGAATGACAGCAATTAGAACCTCACAGGCAGGGTGAGTTCTCGCTAGGATTTACTCCCCTGGGGGATTTTTTCACTTTGTAGCCTTCTGATTGATTTTTTTTTTTTTTCAGTTAGCTGTATACAAGTTACTTCTTTGCCTACGGGACTGCACCTAGCTGCACACCTGATTCTGAGATTCTGATCTTGATTTGGTGTCCCTCTGTGCACACACCACTGATCCAAGGGCAAACATCAGCCAAATGGGAACCTCACCAAGGCCCGAGGAATCTTACTGTTTGCATTCTGCAGCACACCGAGAGAAGGGAGTCAAAAGACTGAAACTCCAGAGCAAACATACTGGCGTGAGTATCGGCTGTAGGTTTCTGTATTGTGGCATTATACCTCCCATCTGTGATTCTAACAGCAGGCAAGGGCCCCCTTTCTTCTACTCTTCAAGGTCAGGCGACACCCATTTCAAAAGTCTAAGCAGTAAGAATGGGTTCGGTGACTGCTGAGTTCGTATTCTCCACTGATTCTGCATGTACATTAGCCCGTCCCCCCTTCTCCACATGAAGCCCATTCAGAGTGCAGTCCTCCAGCCAAGGGTCAGGGTCAGCTCGCGGCACAGATGGGATCTGCTCAGGCAACAGAAGTTCTTGTCTGTCCCAGATTCCTCTCTCTTGACATGATGTCCCTGAGAGGGGATTCTCTTCCAGGCCTTAAAAAATAAATGAATATGTTCAAGCCATGCTCCTTTCCCTGGAAGTCTGGGAACAAGGTAAACAGTACAAGGGAAGTGACCTTGACTTTTTATTATAAAGTGTTTCAAATAAGCTTCCTCCAGTGAAAGTCAGGGGCCTGTGCCTAGCTTTGCTCATTTACAGCCTTAACCTGCAGAGCGATCAAGGACAAAGGACCCAGAGTAGATAATTATGTTACACTTAGTCCAGTTTCTATCCTTCTGGGAGCTGTCACCAGCTGGACCAAGCGGCACTGGCCCTCAAGCCTTTCCTCCCCGCACTGCTCCCAAAATCAGTAAGAGACGATTTATAACACCATCTGTCAAATCCTGAATGTGAACGAGGCCTGACCACTTCTTCTGGCTTCCTGCTTCTCAGCCCAGGAATCAGACAATGAGATGAGACCCTCCCAGGCAGAAACAGGATACTTTCTCTCCTGCACCAGGCACTGCTTTCACCAAAATGTAATCACCGCTTCTCATCACACTTTCTCCAGGATCTCAACCACCTGGCCTCCAGGTGGGGACGCCTCAGGGACAGGGACCTGAAGGCAGAAAGTCCCTCCTTTGGACAACACAGAGTCTTCCCAGCAGCAGAACAGTGCTGCAACCAGCCCTGCAGAGGGTGGGGTTGACTCAGGCATGTGTCACAGCGCTGGCAAGGTGGCTCCTCTCCAAGTGTCGTTCCCCAGAATGACAACCACCTTTTCAACGTAAACAGATTTTAGAGAGCATATTAGTCCTGATCAACAGTAAAGATAATGGAAAAAGAGAAGCAAAGCTGAAATTATCCTTAAATGGAAACATGTATTTCAGAAAGAAACATTTATTTTTACTCTGCCTTTGAAAAGCTCCCGTTATTCAGGCCATTTCCTGTCACCATTTTTTAGTTAATATGTGTGTGCACGCTCACATTGCTCAGGTGCGGGAGGTAAGAAGATGGCGTATGAATCCTCGGAGCTGGAGTTAACAGACATGACACCTGCCTTGTTATATAGATGCTGGGATCCCAACTCCAGTTCTCATGACTGTTTACTTAGTGCTTTTAACTACAGAAACACTTCTCTGCCCTTCCCCCGCTTCTGTAATACATTGGTTGTGGGTTATTTACCTAAGGAAGGTTCCTGAGTGTTCCTAACCTTTTCACTAAGTCTGTTCTCTGCTAAAAAGAGAAAAACCATACAGACCTCTGGTCCACAAGTCTGCTCTGCCCAAAAATTCTCTCTCACCGCTCCCCGTTCCTATCACATCCCTGCTGCCTGTTGTCCCCAGCGTCACAGTGGGTCCAGAGAGCCCAGAACATTCTACCACTTGTGTGGAATCTCGGGTAAGAGGTATGCAAAAGTGGAACCTGCATGGGCAAAGGGGGCTGAATCCTGGAACCAAGGGCTGGCCCTCTCCTTCCTGCACCACAGGTCTGGGCTGCTCTCCATCACCTTCTCCTTTAGAGTAGAGTCAACTGGAAGTAAGTGACAGAGAATGTCCACATGCAAGGGTTGGGCAGAGTAACCTAGGAACATTTCCACAAGTGTGTAGGGAGAAGGAAGGAGCTATGAGAGCTATGGGAGCATGTTCGCTCCTGTAAACTTCAGTTAGCCTGCTGTTATGCTGTTTTTCCCTAACACTGTATAGAAACCAGTTGATACATGGACTTAGCAGGTTAGCCCTTTCCTTCTACAGGTAGCCCAGGTGAGTGTGCGCTTACTCCTTCACCCCTGCTCCTCTACAGAGTGATTGTGTGTGTACGCATCTGTGGCGGGGGCGGGGAATAATGGATTTATAACTGCAACATCGTGTGTGTGTGTGTGTGTGTGTGTGTGTGTGTGTGTGTGTGTGTGCAGGGATTGGACCCACTAAAACTGGAGTTATAGGTGGTAGCCAGCCACCTGACCAGGTGCTGGGGACCAAATTCTGTCCTTCTAAGAGAGCAACAAGCACCCCTAAACACTGCAACTCCAAGATCACAATGAAGTTCATCTGGTAAAATCACCCCCCCATCTCCCATGCAAGGGCACTTCCCTCCCTGAAACAAGAAGCAAAGGAAACCACGTGGCTTTCTGAGCTCTCTGTCATCTCCTTGCACCATCCCTAGATCCAAACTGTTGCCTACTCGCTGGGATCAGAGCTGGACGCTGGAGTCCCAACAAGCTAGGTGTGGCCACCCCTCCCAACTATGTCAGGTAAAGAGAAAAGTACTAGCGAAGGACAGAGAAAGACTTATTTGGAGCAGTCACATTTATTAAAGAGAAGAAATAAAATGCGAATGCACATTTAAAAGTATATCAAAAATATTAAAGGGGTGTGGCGGCTGGAGAGACGACTCAGTGGTCAAGAGCCCTGGCTGCAATTTCAGAGAACCTGGGTTCACTTCCAGCACCTACAAGGCAGCTCACAACTGTCAGCAACTCCAGTTCCAGGGGATCTGACACCATCACATAGACATACATGCAAGCAAAATACTAATACACATAAAATAAAAATAAATAACTTTTTAAAGAAGAAAGGAAAAAATAAAGGAACATCAAATAAAAGAAAGGGGTCCAGTGACCCCCACGAAGTCCATCTTTGGGATACAGAGTTGAGCTTTAGCAGAGGGCAAGAGGTATGCATAATTAATCAGCACTGCCCATCACTGTCTGGACTACAAGTCTCTAGTCAAGCTTCCAGAACGGTGTGAAATTTCTTCCTGGGTGGCAAGTTCCTCCTGGGGTTCAGTCTTTCACTTGCCCGAGAATGAGGTTCCTGGAGGAATTTTAATTCTATGAGGTGCATTGTTCCAATTATATAGTAACCCAGAGGTCTCTTTAGAATATCATCTCTCCTGCCAGGGTGATTACACTGCTGCAGAATAAACTGTTCCCCAAAAATTATTTATTGAAGTCCTTAACATGATAATCTCAAATGTATTGGACATGGGGCCTTCAAAGAGGCCATTAACATGAAGTGAAGTCAGACGGAGATGGATCCTAATCTAATACACTAGTATCTGCATAAAAAGAATAAGTTAGGAGGCAGGATCATTGAGGGAGGACCATGTGAAGATGCAGGGAGAAGAGGACCATCTACAAGCCAAGGAGAGGAAGCTCAGGAGAGACGACCCTAACAGAACCTTGATCTTCTAGCTTCCAGGATGTGAGAGGACACAGATTCTCCTGTTTAGAACATTTAGTCTAGAGTATTCCATTTGACAACCCTAGCAAACTAACACAGTCTCCTTAGGAACATAACCTTTTCTCTTCCATCAGCCCCTGCAATGGTTCTCTGCCTCCCAGACCTTGGTTCCCCAGGGAGTTGTCTGAACATGGCAGGAGAAAATATACAATATCTGTAACAGGCAAGGAAGGTAACAGGCAAGGAAGGCTTCTTCTCATCTCATCACTGGTTTCCATTCCTCCCTTCTGCACTAGTAGAGGGGAATGGAACTTGACTCAAACAGAATATTAGCTATATCTCACTGGTAGGAAACACATGAGGACCTAAAAGAAACAGCAATGATCCAGGCAGTAGGGATACAGGCATGATAAGTCAAAACATAGGGTCCAGTGAGTCACACTAGTGGTGAAGCATGGGATCCAGTAGGAAACACATGAAGATCCAAGAGTAATAGGAATGAGCCAGGGCAATAGGGATATAAGCAGGGACAGCCAAATAATAGGATCCGCTGAGAATCACACCTGTGACGAAACATGGGATCCGGTGAGAGTCACACAGGTGGTGAAGCATGGGATCTAATGAGAGTTACATTACTGGTGAAGCATGAGATCCAGTGAGAGTCACACTAGTGGTAAAGCATGGGATCCTGTGAGCATCACACTAGTGGTAAAGCATGGGATCCGGTGAGAGTCACACTAGTGGTGAAGCATGAGATCCAGTGAGAGTCACTCTAGTGGTAAAGCATGGGATCCTGTGAGCATCACACTAGTAGTAAAGCATGGGATCCGGTGAGAGTCACACTAGTGGTGAAGCATGAGATCCAGTGAGAGTCACACTAGTGGTAAAGCATGGGATCCTGTGAGAGTCACACTAGTGGTAAAGCATGGGATCCGGTAAGAGTCACACTAGTGGTGAAGCATGAGATCCAGTGAGAGTCACACTAGTGGTAAAGCATGGGATCCTGTGAGAGTCACACTAGTGGTGAAGCATGAGATCCAGTGAGAGTCACTCTAGTGGTAAAGCATGGGATCCTGTGAGAGTCACACTAGTGGTAAAGCATGGGATCCTGTGAGAGTCACACTAGTGGTAAAGCATGGGATCCTGTGAGAGTCACTCTAGTGGTAAAGCATGGGATCCTGTGAGAGTCACACTAGTGGTAAAGCATGGGATCCTGTGAGAGTCACTCTAGTGGTAAAGCATGAGATCCTGTGAGAGTCACACTAGTGGTAAAGCATGGGATCCTGTGAGAGTCACACTAGTGGTGATAGTTAAGTCACTGTGCTTTTGTTACTTTCTTTCCTCTCTGTGACCTACTGGGTACACACAAGCTAGACATCCATTGCACCTGGGAAATATTCCCATACTCCATTAAAAAGACAAGAGCAACTAAACACTATATTTGAAAAGAGTACTTTGATTAGATTTACAAAGAATTTTTATTTAACTTTATTGTGTGTGTACCAATGTGAGCTCTTTGAGTTCTTTGCACTGAAGCTCAATTAAGGAATCCAGTGGTCTGTCCAAAGGTTAGAGGTCAGAGGTGGATATGTCCCAAGCTCGTGAAATATGATCCCTCCATATGCAAGAGTCCCCAAGGGAAAGTGACCTTCATCAGCCATGAGGACAGTCTGGATCAGGGTAAAGAGCCCAGGCTGAGTTAAGAGTTTCTAATAGGCAAAACCATGAACTGCTAACTTTTCTCAAAACAGCCCCAAAACAATCTTTACCAAATGCCTAAATTTATTTTTTTTTAAAAAAAATATCAGTTTGAATTATAAGACAGAAAATACTACTGGTTTTGCAGCCTGACTTCAAGCAGGCTAACTCAGACCCCTTTCTTTGCCAAAGGGCCAGTGGGGAACAAAGAAATGACATAATTACAAGCCTGACACACGCAGCCCCCGGCTCTCATTTCCACACTCAAGCTGAGTTCTGAGAATGACCTCTCCTTACTGCTGTGTTCCGGCAGCACTGGGTCAGAAGTCACCTCCCCCAGGACAAATCAAAGACTGGTAATTCTTTCTTTTACGTTGTTGGTCTCCACATTGCTCAACCCAAGAGTGATGCTGTCTCCTTTCCCCTCTTGGTCGGCCAAATGAACCCAATTATCTCCTCATCATTTATGCTTCTTCAGTTTTTGGTTCCCAGTTGGCGTGTTTTTTTTTTTTTTGTTTTTTTTTTTTTTTTTTTTTTTACTTTGGAAGAATTTTTTACTGATTGTTTCTGGTTTGTTAGTTTGTTTGTTTTTACCTTTTAGTGCACTCTGGCATTTCTGGTTGGATGCCTGATGTGCTGGATTGAGGAACTGGGCAGAGTCGGCAGACCTTCAGTGTGATATTTTGCTTATCTGTCTAGAGGCTAGATTGTGTTTACTGTTTGTAATAGCTTTAGCTATCAGAGGCTAAAATTTCTTCTGGACTCTTATCAATGCTATTGTCTTTGGGTTTTCCTAGGGACTCTGTTAAATAATGCCTGCCATGTAGAGCTGTAGTCCCTGTAATTATAAAATATAGCCATTGATACAGTAATAATGTAGAGGCAGGGAATTCATTCTCTAACCTGTGATTAGTCTGTATTTAGTGAACCTGTCCCCTGTGTGCTCTCTCTCTCTCTCTCTCTCTCTCTCTCTCTCTCTCTCTCTCCCTCTCTCCCACACACATACACACACACACACACACACACACATGCACACACACACACATCTCCCTCCACTCAGGTGACACAGTCGGCCTAAAGAGAATTACAATTGACTCTTTCCAGGTGTGTTGGGCTCCTGTGAACCCTATTGAATAAGACTCTGATAAAAATAGTTTCATCAAAACATGTTTTGTTGCAAATAATGGAATCCTCCAGAGAAGTTTGAAAATGGTCTGCCTTCAGGCTGAGGCATAAATTTCTTGGTGATCTCATGCAAAATCCTCCTTTGCCTCCAGTACAACAAAGGAAAGGGGGTGTGTGCTAGGACAGCTGAGCCATGCACTGTGCCTTTAAAAACACTGGATGAATGACAAAGGCTTATTAGAAAACACTATAAACCAAGTTACTGTTTTTTGCAAAATCCCTAGGAGAAAAAAATTACAAAAAGAGGCAGTAAGATATCCAAGTGGGGGAAAGGTAATCATCCCCACAAATTGATACTAGGGCAAAATAGAGCATTTCAAACATCTGTTTAAAAGCAAACATCAAACTGTCAGTCTCGTCTATGGTTTTTTAAAACGTCTCTTCCTGTTTTAGCCCTTACTTAATTCATACTTGGGCTGCATACGACAGAAGAGTCCTTTTCAGTCCCCTTAAAGAATTCTCACAGATTATCCTCAACTAGGGGTCATTTTGAGCTTTGGGGACATTAGGGACAGTTACACTAAAAGGTGGAGAATCGCAAATGTAAAAGCACTATCAAGGCCGTCTGGAAACCATTTCCACGATGGTCATCCAGGGAAGGAAAGTGGCTAATTTTAAATGAAATAACTAAGTCATTTTCTCTTACTTGTATTTTTAAACTACCAGGCTCCCCTGAAAGAGAAGCGCTCAACTGGCCCAGGTGGGAAAGACACGGACTTTCAAAATCATATTGTGTGCATACAGACAACCTCAGTCCTGCACTGGCTGCTTGGAAAATGAATATCATCATTATTTTACAACCAAATTATTTTTAGGAGGCCAATTATTTCTCCCCAAGCCAGAGAAGAAGCTTGAAAGTGGGCCCACTGGAGAAACTCGTGGAGTTAATTTGAGGACTTGGGAAAAATCATGGCAGTCAGAAGCCACCAATTTGATTACTCCTTTCTGTCTGTCTGTCTGTCTTTCTTTTCTTCTTTCTAAGATTGAGCACTGTGCCCAAAGAATTGGAAAATCAAAAGCAACAGCGCAGGGTAAAATAGTCAGGTTATACTGTTTCAAACGGTCAATGTCAATTTACAGAGGAAGAAAGCAGACTCCACGTCACTGTGCTGTTGTCCCCTCCTGCAGCTGAGTGGGATCTCAGTTTTTCTTTTGAAGTTGACGCGTCCAGTTGTACACGCGAGAAATGCTCTGAGATGCTCTGATAAAGTACACACTGTGCACTGGGCACAGCACGAGCGGTCTCCTCAAGCGCGGTCACCTCGCTGGGGTAAGAATACTGCAAATCCTTTCTCCTAGCTTGTCTTAATATCAGTGCATATTATCTTTGCCTATCGTCAGCTTCCTGCACTATAGGACAGCAAACTTATTTCTCTTGTCACAGCCTCCATTCTCCAAACTTTCCCCATCTCTCCTCTGCTTCCCCAGTGTCAGGATTTAAACCTTAAGATACACTACACTTTGTTTGTTTGTTCGAAAGTCTGAACGCCTAACAAGAAAATGACATATGCTTAGCAAATCAACCCCTTTCCTTTTAAGGAATTTGTCCTAAAGCTGTAGACACAGAAATATAGAAATGATGTTCGAATTCCCCCATTCTGAAATACAACAATAAATAATGCACAATCGTTTCCATAATTTCATAATTTCATAGGTATTTTAGTTGGCCTTATTCTCAGGAATCTGGTTTTTCAAGATGTTTATCTTGTTGATAACTCCCCATGGCCTGGGGTAGAAGCAGTGAAAATACCCAAGTTAGTGAGACACATACAAACCTGTTGAAAGAATATTGTGTATGCCTAAACATGTGTACGTGTGTATGTGTGTGTGTTTGTATGTGTGTGGTGTGGGAGAGATTCAAAATCTTCTCGCTGATAACCTCAATTTAAAGAAAAAGGAGACTAAAGATGGGAAATGGATAATGGCTTTGCACAACCAAGTTTTCAGTTTTAATACACCCCAGCTTGTTCAAGGGAAGTGAAAAACCAGTCTACTTCCATCTTAGCCTTAAAAGCCATCATCTTATAGTAAAAACAAATTAGGTTCATTCCTATTTATGATTAAGCTCTGTTTCTCAAAGATTGGGCTATGACCTCCCTCCCCCCGTAAACTTAACTACAAATGGTTCTGTACTGCCTGTTCCAAGATGACCACCATGTCTTTGTTTCAAAAAGTTAATAACCATCTTCCAACCCTACCTTTGTTTCAAAAGGGTTGTTATGGTTACTTTGTTATGATTGCCTGTTGTTACGATCATTGTTTCGGGAGGTTGTTATGACTAACTTGCTATGCTTATGATCTGCTCATGTGACCCTGCCTGTTTTGCCTTGCTACTAAGTCCCCCATCTGGAAACCCCCTACGCCTGACCTATAAAAGCATTATCTTCCTCATATCCAATTCTTGACCTCTCAAACCCTGCCCTGAGGACAGGCAGGACATGTACACAAATAAAAAAAAGCTTGCTTTGATTAATTTGGCCATGATGATTTGGTCTTTCTTTTTCCATCTTTGGAATTAACAGAAACTTGCCCATATCAGGACATAAAAATAAGAGAAGCACACTACCTCTCACCCAGCAACTACATATGGAAGAGAGACATTGCCAGAGTTTCCCTTTGCTCTCTGTTGCTTCCTCACAAGCACCTGCCCTGCTGGTAGAGGCTCTCTCCCATCTTTGTTTTTATCCTCGCAAGCCTTCTTAAGCCCAATAGAGATGCTATTCATTTATATACACACTTCAACATAGCTCTTCAACTTCTAATAGCTCCAAGAGACATTTTTCTTTTTCCTTACTCCATTGCTGGTTCTCTCCTGTGTCAGCTATGGGTCCTGTCCACATGGAATGTTCCAGACTCTGTCCTCTAAGAGAATTCTCAATCACAGGTTTTTAAACCTCAAACTGCCAAAAAAGAAAAGGAAAGGATTGACAGACAATATGTGCAGGAAGTCAGACTTGGTTCAAGAGAGTGTGGGGGGTACCTTTCCTGGTAACTCCCAGCGGTTACTGTCCTGATTCCGTAACAAGTAGAGCCAGGAAACCCTGAAATCTTAAAAGAATACTATGATTTGGGATGTAAGATGCTTAGTGATAGAAAATTGTGGTTAAAACGGGAATTTTCTAGAATTCCCCCTTAAGTACGGCTGCTAGGAGGCAAACAAGCAGAAATGTTTAACCAGTCCCAAGCCCTCATTCCAATTCACTGTGGGTGATTAAATATTCGTGAGACTTCTCAGGAGGACAGGAGAAGGTTTAAGATGGGAAAGAAAAAAACATAAGGTTGGGGCTTTATGGCAGAGGAGAAAAAGACATGTCTTTTCTCCTCCTAACAGCAGTGTTTTCCTGAGGAACCTGTGAGCTGGTTCAGCTGGCTTGCCCTTCCCCATCTCCATCCTGCTCCTGAGTGGACCTGCAGGGTCAGCAGGTGGCAGTAGCCACAGAGCCTGGCCTTTGGCAGGGCAGTAGTGTTGCTATAGCTGTCCTTTCCCAGGGAGCAGAAGACCCTTGTTTACACTCAATGAACAGAAGGACGGTGGAAGTTAAAAAACACACCCCTTTCCCTCCTCAGTTAGGAAACACAGAGGGAGTAACTTTGCCCTGTACGAACTCCAGATCAGTAGCGTCCTCCCGAAAATGAGAAGGCCCTGTGAGAGCTGTTCCTCCGAGTCCAGGGACCCTCCTGAGATTAGCTCAGGGCAAAGAACTGTGCTAGGAGCAACACCTAGCAAACCAGAAATAGAGTTCCTCCAGGAAGAAGGAAGCGTGAGAACGTGGGTGGGAGGGTGAGCGCGGCAAAGGAATAGGCTCCCAAAGCACCAAGGCGGAATCTCAAGACCCCTTAGAGGTCATTTACACTGTACCCGCCCCTTCTCTAATTTCATAGCTAGACTTTTCTGGAACATTCTTAGTTTATTACTTGTAGCCCAGATGGAAAAAGTCCTTTCCTGTCAACTGGCCACTTCCAAATGTGTAAAATCTAAATCTTCTCATTTGCTTGTTTGGTTTATTTGTTTGTTTCTTTTCTTTCTTTCTTTTTTTCTTTTTTTGTTTGTTTTTCAAGACAGGGTTTGTCTGCGTATCTTTGACTGTACTGGAACTCACTTTGTAGACCAGGCTGGCCTCAGACTCACAGAGATCCACTATCTCTGCCTCCTGAGTGCTGGGATTAAAGGCGTGCACCATCACGCCTGGTTGTAGCCCAGGCTGGCCTCAAACTCGTGATCCTCCTGCCTCCACCTCCTTCAGCAAATCCTACCGACTTGTGCCATCACATCCGGCTTACTTGTTCTTTGAGGCAGTTTCTCTGTGTAGCCCTGTCCCGGACCTCTGTGTTTAAAGCATGAGCCACCATCCCACTCATGTGTTAATCTAGAAGTCGTTCTGCATCTCTATCCCCCTCCCCCCCATTGCACTACAGTTAAACCTATGTGAAGTTCAAAGATAACTGTGAGTGATGAGAAGCCAAGTTTCGTCATCTTTTGACAAAGGAAGAAACTGTGTCCCTGCCTGTGAAATCGATTTTACTGTGAAACATCAAATATTAATCTAATCCCAGTACTTGGGAGGCAGAGGCAGGCAGATCTTTATGAGTTCAAGGCCAGACTGACCCACGTATAAATTCCAGGCCAGGCTTATGTAGTGAGAGCCTGATGCAAAAAGATGAAAAAAGAAAGAGAAAAGAAAGTTGCATTAGATTCCATTTTCCACTAAGAACAAGTTGTTTAAGAACCAAAGTTGATTTGATGTAAAATAGTTGAAAGAGATCCTAGTTAGAGCAGAGATGAGACAGGAAAATTGGGACTTCCTCCTTCAAAATATATATATATAAGTGAAAATGTCAGGGCCATTTGGGGCATGCGGTCAGTAAGGATGCTTGCGGCGTCTGGGCGGCTGTCCTGGAAGGAAGAAACGCTGCTGAAGCCCATGGAGGAAGTAGGGGGATCTCTACAAGGACATTGCAAAGCAAAGTAGGGCTTTTCACGAGATCACTTGTGGCTCAGTTTAAATGCAGCCACCGCCCAGGCCACAGTTTCTAAGGGGAACTGACATGCCCCTAAATTCCAGAACGGAAAAGTCTCTACCTGCCAGAAAGATCTGGGTTATGGGTAACCAAAGGACTCCAGTTCAGAGACCTGTAAAGGGCACGCCTGACTGATAGCCCTGTTCTTAGAAGAGTGGGTGTAAATACAGGGCACTGTGAGTCGCTCGTTTGATATAAATTTAGACCCCAGCCTTTGAGCCGGCTCTGCTAGAAAAACAGTTACCGCCCAAGCTTGGATGGCGACCTGAGCTTGGAACCCACATGGTAGGAGAGACCTGACCTCAAAACTTGTCCTCTGACCCACGGGACACATGCTGTGCTGACCACATATGTGTACACCACACACACATACACACAAATAAACAAATAATTCTTCTGAAGATGAGAAGCAGAGCTGAATTTCCTGTAATAAGAAAGTTTAAGCCCACTTCATTTTTGTCTATTTCTTTTGCTTTGTGTGGGAGTTTTGCTTTGTTTTGTTTTTATTTTGTTATCACTGGGTTTTTTGTTGTTTTGTTTTTTTGTCCTCCTCACATTGGCATTACAGGATTCTCTCTTCTTTCTAAACAAACACAGGCTATTTGTTTTCAGTATTCGCTTGAGGCGCTAACTGATGCTGTCTCTGGGTCTCCATGTCATAACAATCAAAGGCACTGGATGGTGAGTACTCATTATTCAGGACTTATTTCATGAGTGCTATTGTGTGTGCCAAACACTCTTTCCAGTTCCAGGAAGATGCTGGTGAAGAGGGGAATTGCATCCACTGAAATGGAAAATATGTCATCAGGTGAGGAGTCCATTTTTATAGCCCTTAAAAATCTCATACAGGTGCAGTCTGAATAATCCATCCCCACGTCTTCCCTCCAGCTCTACCCGTCCAGGCCCTTACCAACACAACTCCACATCTCCCTCTCAGCTTAGTGTCCCTTTTTCTTTTTCTGAACCCACTGAGTCCAGCAGTGGTATCCATCTGCACATGTGTGTGGGGTCATCCATGGAAACTCTGACAACTGACTGGGGGTCATTCCCTGAAGGAAATGTGATTCCCCAGCCCCTGCCCCCACCCCCGCAACCAGCAACTCCCCATAGCTCCTCAGCTAGGGATTGAGCCTCAAAAGTCCTTCCCCACTCTGTGTTGGAATTGTTAATTGTCTCGATCTTACAGATGCCATGTTCGAGTTCGTGAGTGTGACTGTCATGGCATGTCCACAGAACAGCATCCACTGCTTTTATATTCTTCCGACTATCTCTTTATCTATGTTCCAAACCTTGGCGGAGCTGGGGAAAGGTTGTTCCACATCCAGCTGGGCATCCACATCACTTATTCTTAGCACTTTGAACAGTGATGAGCTCCGCTAACTGCTAACCATTGCTGTAAGAAGCTTCTCTAAGGGCTAAGACAGTACAAGTCTACAGACACAAAAATAAGCATTCAGTACTTTCTTCATCCATTCTTCCATTGAAAGGCATCTAGGTTGTTTCCAGGTTCTGGCTATTACAAACAATGCTGCCATGAACATAGTTGAGCATATACTTTTGTTGTATGATAGGGCCTCTCTTGGGTATATTCCCAAGAGTGGTATTGCTGGATCCAGGGGTAGGTTGATCCCGAATTTCCTGAGAAACCGAAACACTGCTTTCCAGAGTGGTTGCACAAGTTTGCATTCCCACCAGCAATGGGTGAGTGTACCCCTTTCTCCACAACCTCTCCAGCAAAGGCTATCATTGGTGTTTTTTATTTTAGCTAGCTGAACATAGCGGACAATGAGGAATACTGAGAATTCAAGAACAATTGCAGTGGGTTTTTGATCCTACTGCACGTACTGGCTTTGTGGGAGCCTAGGCAGTTTGAATGCTCACCTTACGAGACCTGGATAGAGGTGGGCAGTCCTTGGGCTTCCCCCAGGTCAGGGAACCCTGATTGCTCTTCGAGCAGATGAGGGAGGGGGACTTGATCGGGGGAGGGGGAGGGAAATGGGAAGCGGTTGTGGGGACGAGGCAGAAATCCTTAATAAATAAATAAATTTAAAAAATAAAAAAAAAGAAAAAAAATAAGCATTCAGAAGTCCTCCCGACAACATGACCATTTAGGAAAGAGGATCAAAAGCTTCTTTTTTAGTACTTATGACGTCCCCAGCCATGGGCTTTAGACATGTTCACTGTACCAGGCATCAATTCCTTCCCTAGAAGCAGGTGGCCATAATCTTCCCACTGCTGGACCAGAGGGCACACTTGCCTGGCAGGTCCATATTGTAGCATTCAGGGCTCTGGTGCTTGGTAAAATCCGTGATCTCTTTCTTTCCCAGAAGCCTGTGTACAGTGGGATAATGTACTTGTACCCTGTAAAGATTTGTCACTCATATTGGTTTAATGAAACATTGATTGGCCAGTAGCCAAGCGGGAAGTATAGGCAGGGTGATCAGACTAAGAAAATTCTGCGAAGAGGAAGGGCAGTCAGTTACCAGCCAGACTTGGAGGAAGCAAGATAAAAATGCCTTACTGAGAAAAGGTACCAAGCCGTGTGGCTAAACATAGGCAAGAATTATGGTTTAATTTAAGTTGTAAGAGTTACTTAATAATAAGTCTGAGCTAATAGGCCAAACAGTTTATAATTAATATAAGCCTCTGTGTGTTTCTTTTGGGCTAAATGGCTGCAGGATCAGGCAGTACAAAAACTTCTGTCTACACCTGTGTAGCACAACTATCCAGGGTTATGCAATCGGTCAGCGGGGAGTTTCCTTATCAGTTCAAGACTCATCTCTCTATGGCCTGCAACCATAGAAAACTATAGGCATCATTAGCAAAAAGGTCTTAACATCTAGTTATGGTGAACAGCCAAGAGAAACCACAGAGCCCAAATTATTTGGGTGCCTCTGGAATCTTCTTCACCAAAAACTCATAGGGTGGTAACCCTTGACTGATAGTGAGGTTTTCATTTACTAACTCATGTCCTTTGGAACCACATTGTTCATCCAAGCAAAGTTCAAACTTCTGTTCAAACTCCTTTCTAAAAATAGTATATCCAGAGAAATTTTGTATGTGGTGGCTGGACAGGTGGCTCAGAGGTGAAGAGCACTTGTTGCTCATGCAGAAGACCCAGGTTCAGTTTTCAGTACTCACACAGTGATTCATAATCATCTATAACCTCAGTTCAGTTCTAGGGTCCAATGCCCTCTTCTGACTTCTATAGGTACCAGGCAAAACACCAATACACATAAAATAAAAATAAATAAATGAAAATAAAATGTAAATGTCTATGTATTAAACATTTGAGGAGATTTTTCTTGTCATTATCCCATAAGTAATATATACAGATATACACACAGGTGTTCAAGTAACCAACAGCCTGAGGGTAGTGAGGGTGACCGCACAATACCCAAACTTTCTTATGTTCAGAGAGCCTTTTAAACATCTGTGAACACCTTGGATCGACTTTTTATAAGACATTTCAAAAATGACTTGCAGAACACACTTTTGTCTTTGTCCGAAGAAAAACGTTGACAGTGGCCCGACACCTCCACCCCACAGCTACGGGATCCTGCTATGGCTGTCTTTGCAATAATCACACAGGAGAAACATTGACTGTACTTCCTAAATCACACATAGCCTTCGCCATGTCTGTTCCACTATCAGTGGCAATCACATCACCGTTTCTTTACAGTTTCCTAGTCTATACATTTGCCTTTACTCAGATTCGCCGTGCCGTTGGCTGTGAGAGACTCAACGCTTTTCAGCAAGCTAACAAACAGGAATGGCGTTGAATCTATCATTAATCTACAAGGCTTTCAACCTTTTAAAAAAGACACCTGGTTGTCTCTGCAGGCTCAAGTGTTTGATGTATGTTTTGCGAAGGTTTACATTTAATGATGTTACCACCTCTGTTCAAAGCAGAATATAATTGAGGACAAGATTTTTTGGTATGTGATTTCTAGGAGGAACTTTTATCTAAGATTCATGGCATATTTCAAAAATCTTTCATCTTTAAATGCTGGAAACTTCAGACAGGCTATAACAAATGCTTTCATTCGTGTTTTATTTAAATGCTCAGCCAGATAGACTCATAACTAGAACACATTATATTCTGAAAGGATTCCAGCAGAGTCCATATGTTTAAACTACTTATATAAACAAAACCGGGTCTGAGATGTCTTCTCTTTCTCTAAGAATGTATTTTCTTTGGAGTCTTTGTTATGACTTTATTGAAGAGTTTTCATAAACACTGTTTAGGATGATTGTGGTATCTGTCACCCCTACACAATTTAGAGGGACCAGAGTTAATAATATATTTTTAAATTAATCTCCTAAGACATGAGGAAATCTCAAATGAAGTACCCATGACTTAAGTGGAATTATACCCAACTTTAATGCACTTTTTAAAAATTATTTTCTTAAAGACAAGAGTTCCAGCAGGTAATTTACAAACAAAAACATAACGAGAAGTCGTAAGCATCTTCATTAGTGGAGTTCCCCTCTTAGTGCAGTAGCATTGTAGTAACAATGTTATGTGGAGATTCGTGCTCTTTAAAATCCATTAGTACATAATACATATTACTCTTCCTACAAGTTTGGCAATAAGACAGTTTTTCTTGTCATTTGGTTTTGTGGTTCTGAAGATGACATGTTGGGCTTCAGACAAGCTACGTGAGCACTGTATCATTGAGCTGCATCCACAGCCTCCTTCCTGTCCTTGGGGTGAACCGTTACCTACTTCACTGTCATAACATTTGGGAACAGTGCTTGCTTCTTTCCGTAGTTAGCAACTGCAACACCATGACGGATTGCCACAGTCTTCCTCATAGTAATACATCAATAGTTCGGTCAACTGCTAGAATTTCAGCATAGAAAGCACATAAAAATATCCCTCCAAAAATGCTTTGCCAATATTTTATGATAATTTTAGACACAAAAATACATCTGACATTCACAACTGCTTGAATTACTCACTTAATTTGCCTGCTAGGACATGATGGTATAAGCTATGATTATAGGACACTGACCACACAAAATTCAGACATCAGGAATGATAATGATGCAAGCCTCCCACTACTTATCTGGAAGGCAGAATCCATGGGAAGGGGTGGACTTTGAGGCACATAGTGTAGGATAAACTCGGCTGCACCCCTGCGTGTATATTTGCTTGTCTATATTATTAAATGTCTACCCCACATTCAGCTAGGATATAAATTTCATGAATTCACAGGATTTGTTTTTGCGCATCACAGTATCCTGAGGCAGAGCAAAGTCAGCCTGGTAAAAGACGATAAATATTTGCTGAATGGAACCATGAATACCACAGAGCGCTACAAAGAATAAATTCTACAGTCATGTCACACATCTGTAATCCCAGCACTTAGGATGCCAAAGGAGGAAGAGTGTGGATTGAAGACCAGCCTGAGCTACAGAATAAGTTTGAGGCCAGTTTGGGCTATATAGCAAGAACAGTTTCAAGAGAAAGAAAAAACAATAAAATTCATATATCCATCGTGACATATATAGATGTCTACAACATACTTAAAACTGGGCTACCTTTTATATAGGAAGGTACTATGCTCCCCATTAATCCAGGTGTTTAGTATGTGCTGAGTAAATGAATCAAATGACTAAAATACATCCCTCAACATTGTATTTCCTGCCTCGGTCTCTCAAGTTTCCAGACAACCCCCTTCTATTCACTCATTCTTCCCTTTAATAGTAGATGTGCAATCGATGTCATGATCTTTCTGTCATATGCATATATTTTCCTGCCCCAAAGCTTTTAATGTCTCACTATAAGCTCTAAGAAGAATTTTGGCATTTATAATAGAGCACCATTATGATTTGGCTATGAAGTTCTCAATATGATTAAGTGTGGCCACTGGTGCTCTTTTAGGGATATATGGAAGTTTTAGGAGCTAGGACCTATTGAGAGGAAGCAGGCCACTGGGGGCATGCTATTGAAAGTTATACATTGTCCCTCATCCACTCCTCTCTGTCTCCTACCCCCCCATGAGGTGCAGGACATCCACTGAGATGATGTTCTTCTTCCCAAGTGCATGGAGTCACAAAATCATAAAGGAAAAGGCCTGGAACCAAGAGCTCAAATATACTCTTCTTCCCTTTAATTCTTCTCACAAGTATGTTGGCTCTGGCCATACTTAATAACTAAGAACCCGCATATAATAACTAAACCCAGGAAGCTGACACCAGGGAAGTGCAGCCATTGCAACTGCCTGTGACAATGTGACTCATGAGCTTTAGATGGAATTTGTGGGAAGAATTGAAAACTTACAGAAACAGGCTAGGAAAAGCCTAGAAGGCCGCAAACAGAGTTTAAAGGAGCAATTCTGGCAGGAGCTCAGAGTACTAACTAGGTTTTAGGTGGAAATAAAGACTTGGTGAGAAATTGTACTGAAGGTCATTCATGTTGTCTTGTTTTACCTGTGTCTTGAGACTTTGAGTCAGACTGATTTAAAAATTTAAAGGATTAATTAATCTGGTAAAGCAAATTTTAAGACAGCATAGCATTCAGACCTTGGCATTGTCCCCATGAAGCTCATTTCACAGCTGTGGGTGACAGACTCCTCAACACTTCGTACAGATTTCAAAAGAAAGCCTATTAGTCTGGGCAATGTGTGGCAGGGTAAGGACCATTGTTTTCTGCTGGTCAAGATGAGGTAACCAGGCTCATCTCCCACAAGTCCCTGCTACTGTGGTATTCACCACGCATCCATTAACGGTAGAGTCAAAGACTGTAGACCGAAATCTCTGAAATCGTGAGCCAAAATAAACCTTCCTTTTCTTGTGTTTATGTCATTTTATCAGTCAACTAGAAAACTAATATGGACACCACAGTTTGCCATCATCAGCTTCCAGCAAACCTAGAATGATTAATCCACCACAGCCTTTGCCTCTCCTCTGAAATCTCCCCGTGTCTTAAGTGGTCCCAACACCGGTTATTTAATTCCTAGGCATTCCGATACTGGTTCCTTCCTATTGCTAACAACAACAACAAAAAAGTGTTTTATCAGCTGCCACTCTCACTAACACCATTGTCCCTCTGTATTTCATGTGTCGTTTTGTCAGGGGCATTTAAGATTTAATAATAATCACAGGTTTCAAGAAGTTTGATTACGATCCACTCTGACGACACTCCCTTCATTAAATTTGGATAATCTCAGCAATTATTTCTCCTACAGTATTTTCTGTCCTCCTTAACCTAACACTTCCTCTCCTCTAGATGGCAATTACGTGCACGTTAGTCAGTGTGCGTCTTCCACAGCTCATTAGTGTTCTTTTCACAGAAAATACCTTTTCTGATTCTAGTAGGACTGTTTATATGGAGATTCTTCAAACATATGCCTTTTTCTAATACTTAATTCTAATATGTAACCTGCCATTAGTGCTTTCTGTTATATATTGTATTGTGGGTTTTGTTGTTGTTGTTGTTTTGTTTTGATTTTTGAGACAGGGTTTCTCTGTGTAATCCTTGGCTGTCCTGGAACTTCCTCTGTAGAACAGGCTGGCCTCAAACTCAGAGAGCTGCTTGACTCTGCCTCCTGAATGCTGGGATTAAGGTGTGCGCCCCCACCTGCTTGACTATATTGTATGTTGTTATCTCTAGAAGTTCAATGTGGGTTTTGTAATATCTTAGCTTTCTTCAACTTTAAAAAAAAAACATGGAATATAATTATAGTTCTGCAACTGTCTTTGCTTTCTAATTAAAATGTCAACTCCAGCTCTGAGTTAGTTTTGGTTATTTCTCTCATTATGGGTCTTATTTTCCTATATCCTTATTTATCTAGTGACCTTTGTTTTAATGATAAACACGGCGAGCTTTCACTTGCTGGGTGGTGGGGAACTTTTATTCCTGATATTTGTGACCTGTGTCCTGGGTGAAGTTTAGCTACCTGGGAAGAGTTGTGACCCACTAGGCACCACACTTCTTATTTACTGGGCAGGTGCCTACTGGTAACTGACCAAATTATGCTCTACCCCTTGGGAAAAGTTTCCAAAGTATTTACTTTATGCTATACAAAGTAAGAGCCTTCCAGTCTGGCTTTTAGAAAAGAATAGCATTCCTGGACTCACACAAGGGTCTAGGACTACGTTTTTTAATTAAATCATTTTTAGTTATGTTTCTATCATTTGAATAGTTTTGGGTGCTCTTTGCTCAAATACAATGATGACCAAAGGGACAGAAGCTCCCACTGGTCACTACGGCTCCCCTCCAGGCAGCTCTTCTTTGGTTCTTAGTCTTACGAACTCTAACCCAGTCTCCCCAAACTCTCAGTACCAGTCTCCTTGACTTAGGGAGTCTATCACACCCTGTCTCACTTCCTCTTGTAGACTTTATTAGCTTTGCCCTTCATGCACTTGGAAATGTTCAGCTCAGTCAGATTCTTATTCTCACAGCAAGATCAACAGTCAGAACAACATGGTGGCATCATTTCCCAGTGTCCCCAGAGTGACATAATGAGAACCAGATGTGAAAAATTGTTTTCCTTGAGTGACAGGCTCACCAGTAGGTAAAGGACACGGAAACATCCATTCTCTGTGCTCATGTAGGAAAGACAGAGGCAGTTGCTCTTTTTCCTATTTCTAGGAGAACCTCCTTGAAAATGCTTCAGCCTAACCTCTTGGAATGTAAATAAATCTCCCCAGAGAAAAGATAATCCCAGTGTCTCCAATTTTACAACTCAGAGATGCCTCCAAGACCCAGAATTCCTCCCCTCTTACGATATAAACACACGTCTCTGGGGTTAGGCAAATCCCTCTGGAGTTTCCATCATCTATTCAATTGTAAATTAACGTCTTAAGATATTTTTTCCCCAGGTTAGATCCAAGGTTCAGTAAAATTGATTCAGGAAGCCCTAAGTGTAAAAGAAATAAAAATACTTTCTTTTCGGTCTTGCAATTCTCCCTTTTCTCTGGCCTGGAAACCTTCAAAAGAAGCTAAAGCGACTGAGTCTTGACTGTGGAATTTTCTATTCCTTGGGGATCATTGTCCTTCATTTTCTGGTGTCCAGAGTCTTAAACACTGACTTTTCCTTTTTCATTGGTTTTATTGGTTATCTATGGTCAGAGGAAATCTACTTCATGGTACTCCATTTTGGGAGGAAGTCAAAGTCCCCCACTGCTTCCTGTCTGTTTGCCCTTGATGTTCCCTTTGTTTAGCCCAGCTTTCACCAGCAGCAGCTATGTCCTCCAATGTCTACCTGTCCAGGCTTGCATCTGTGGCGGTTGGAATGTAACTGACCCACTTCCATAATCTCATAGGGAATGCATGTGGCTTTGCTGGAACATGTATGGCCTTGTTGGAGGAAGTGTGTCACTGTGAAGGCAGGTTTTGAGGTTTCCTGTGATCAGGATACAGTCCAGTGTCTCAGTTGACTTCCTGTTGCCTGCAAGATGTAGCGCTCTCAGTGTCTTCCTGAACATGCCCATGCTCCCCATCATGATAACAGACTGAACCTCTAGAACTGTAAGTAAGCCCCCAATTCAATGTTTTCTTTATAAGAGTTGCTATGGTCATAGTGTCTCTTCACAGTAATAGTAACGCTAACTAAGACAACATCTGTCATAGTTCAGGTAGCTAACATGTCTGTTTTTGCTGACTTTTTCATACACACTGTTGGGTATTCAGTCATGCCCCATAAACACTCTGAATCCTATTCCTCATATAATCCTGGCTCAGTTTTCTTCTCTGCTGCAGGTTTTCCTCTGGACCAAGAGGTCCAGAAGAGATACACTGTAGCACCTGCTCTATAGGATGGTTCAGTTCCAGAGCTGGACAAGGGGCTGGAGATTGAAACACACAGAGACAGAGATAGACAGAGACACAGGTCATCCTTGAAACAATAATGCCAAGAATACCCCCGTGAATCAAGAATACCAACTTTATTGTGTTCCAGAGTAGTTTATATAGGGTCTTCCCTGACCAGTGGCCACGCCCTAGCTCTCGGAATCCTTCAGCTGCAAGCCACCAGAAACCACTCCCCTTCCATCAGGAACTCCTGAGGGTCTTGTGCTCAAAGCAGCTGCAAGCACAGGAAAATAAGTTGTTTGCTCAGAGCAGCTGCAAGCATTGTTTACTCTGTCAGTCAGGGGGTGACAGGAATCCCAGGGCCTGGGGGTCCTCAGTTCCCAACAATACACAACCCATGAGGTGAGGAAGGCCAGATGCTGGTCTCTATCTAGCAAAACGTTCCTCACTCCTATGGCAGAACAGAGGGGGAAGTAATCTTCCTCTTCCTCTTCTAAACATGGCGTTTTAATATGTTTAAATGTGGCCTCTAAGCCTAGCACAGCCTGAGAATGAAGCCGCCACTGTGAGAGCAGAGGGACAAAAAGAACCTGGTGGTGTCACTGAGTGGCAGACACTCAACCTTCCATCATACTCGATGAAAAGAATCCAAACAGACCAGGCTTTATACGCAGTAGCCTTGTTTGTAAGTGAAGGGTTTTCATCTCCCGAGAAGACTGTGACATCTTTATTGCTATTATTTTTGCTTGTTTGTTGTCATGCAGTCAAGATCGTCCTTGAACTTCTGACCTTCCTGCCTCTACCTTACAGGTGCTAGAATCACAGGCAAGCTCCACCACACCTTATTCTTTATTGCTACAATTAATATTATTTATTGAAATGTTAACTACATATCAGCTACAATGTATATACATCTCATATAACCTTTGCCAAAACCGTAGGAAGCAGACATGGCTACAGTTTTACACTTATTTTACAACGGGAAGGTTAAACTGGGGAAAGTGCAGGACCTCATCCAAGCGTGCCTCTGGCCAGAGGTTGCCGAAGTGAGAACAAGAACTACAATTCTTAACTAGTGGATTTTTCTTTTAAAGAAAATCATCTGATTTGACTAACTCATGTTTCCTCCACAGAAGCTGATCTCTGTGCTAGTTTATCTGTATGTAATAAAGTGAACTCAAAAAAATTAGACCAAATAGAGTTGAATTGGGTTCAGTTCAATTATCCACAGTGGGGGAAGGGTGACGGCTGACACTTCAGTGCTGAGTGGTGGCCTGGCTCAGCTCTAATTCCTTCCTGGGGAAGTAAATTGAACCGCCTGTCTGTGTAGAGATCGCAGAATGACCTTCCAGCACTCTCCAGGGAATTCATCTCACACTCAAATGGCCCATGAGTCCCCTCTTCTGATTTCCCCAATGATCCCACAGGTATTTCATCAATGATCATACAGTTTCAGATTTGTTTCCTTTTGCAAAGCCAAGCAAGATATTGAGGCTCCCAATAAATATCAATTAGTGACCAAAATGGAGGTGCAGGAAGATGGCTGTTTCTTCCTCCTAATTGCTTTAAGAAGCCCATGGTATCAGCGAATGTCTAGACTGAAAGCCCTGAGAACAAACCCTTCGAATCTCCCCGTGGTTATTTACACTGCCAGGGGTTGCCATCTCGCTGCATCCAGGAGGCTTCGCAATCATCACTACATACTCATTGTGTTTGTCCCCGTGAATCCTCGATGCAATATGCCATCTCTGCCCTGCTAAAAGGAGAGGCGCCAGAACGGCACTGTTCTGGTCATGTCCCTGGTCTCACCTTCCTTCAGCTGGGAAGGGAGAGCAGGCTTGGACTTCCACTGCCAAAGTTAGAAGATGTTCCTTCCGGATGCGGAACAATTATGCCAACATGGAGACCCAACCCTAAGGGTCTGGTTTCTATTCTCCACATATGAACACACATTCCTAAGGAGAGGACCCTCTAGATGACATAAAATGATTTTATGGATAAGTCAATGTATACATGCATTTTAAAGCGCCCTGTCTCTGTGGAAGTGAAGCATCACTGAGTGTTTTACTTTTCCTGAACTGTCTCCTAGACCAGGTGGCTATGGTCCTTTCCCACCACCAGAGGATAGTTTGCACGCGTGTGACTGAGAACCAAATACAACAGGAACGCAGGTCCATGCGTGCACGTTTGCAAACCCACACATACACACACGCAACCTACTTGACCTTGAAGTCTCTAAGTAGGTAGATTGTCTAGTGTGTGAAAATCACACCGTATGAATGTCTCTAACTTTCTGTTAACCTTCCCAAACCACCAGGGCAAAATAGCGCACAAACAGAATTACTGAGAAGCCAGGCTCCTTGCTATAACTCATCTGATCTTAGACATTTTTACAGATCTTTACGTTTTTACATCCTAGACACAGCTTTTAAGCTCCACTCTGGTTTTTAAAGCTCTGAGCCCGGTTTCTTTAACAGATACTCACAGTAAGTTATTACCCAGCAGTCAGGTCCTTCACAAATGAAATACTTCTCACCTTCTGCCCTTCCTCCCAACTGGCCCCTTTAAACAAGGGTATCCCCTCTCCCCCAGCACATAGTCCTCCAAGGTGTTATTGATCACAGCTTTGCCACCCTGTGAGCACTCAAATGACCCAAGTATATGACCTTTCAACTCCCCTGCCAGGCCAGTGATATTTTTAGCTGTGAGAAAAGGAAATGGGAAGCTGAAGGCAATGGTGCCTTTCGGTCCATGACGAAACCAGGCTAGAATTTTTTTCCAGAGTGTGGTGCATACACTGGCTGACTGACAAAAGTAAATCCCAAACTGCAGAAGGATTCAAGGAAAGGAAAATATATAAAATTAGAGCTAAAAGACTACATTCAATTTGGGCAGATGGACTTCTGATCATAAATGAAAATTTCGTACCTTTGCTAGAGAAAATAACTTAAAACTGTCTTCTTCCACTTTTTACACCCTGGGCAGGACTTTGCAGATATAATTATTATTATTATTATTATTATCATCATCATCATCATCTTCAAGACCCTTTCCTCCTATTCCCAAATTGAATGAAAGAGGTGTCAAAAGCCTCAGTTCTGAGCTATAGCCACCCTGGATCTGGCAATGGAAACAGTTGGCTAACCTTTCTGAGCTGTAGTTTCTCCTTTATGAAATGAAGATAATGATGCCTTCATTCATGAGGTGGTGTGTGTAGCCCTCGGTGAGCTCTAAAAGGTTACATAAATATAAGGAGCCTTTACTATGATGATCCAGGCACACTTCCAAGCCACTAGAGTTAATGTCAAAATGTTAGGAGCCATGTGCTGGTAAGCTATGGTGGAGAAAAAAATCCTACAGCCTGAGGAAGAATGTACCTCCCACCCTAGGAAGAGTGTATATTCACAGAGATGCATCCTGACCATGCCCTGGTTGTAGCGATGAGCCCAGCCCCTTAAGGGGCATGTTCACCTCGGGCGAATGTTTACTTATAAATCGGGTGAGCCGGAGCCCGCACACTCTCTCTGCTTCTCTGCTTCCCGGTTTTCCACGGGAACCAGTGGTTCTGTAAGTCTATTTCCCCATTAAAGCTGTATATATTATTACAATCTGTCTGAATTCATTTACGCCAACACACCTGGTCACTGCTGTGAAAACATAGGAGCTGGCATGGTTCACCGACTGAAGAAAATAATTATGATCAGAAATATAATTGAAATAGATAATTTTTTTCTTCTCAATATACTATCCAACTTTGCAGAGATGCTGGGGGTGTGAGGGTTGGGATAAGGAGGAGGAAGGAGGGAGAATGGGAGGGAGGAGAGGGGAAAGAAGAAGAAAAGAAACGGAGAGAAAAGGCCCCTGACACTGTGCTAAGTGTTTTTGTTCACCTCATCTAACTAACCCCTCCCCTGGGACACAGTTTCTGTTATCATGGTTGCTTTCATTTTTCTGCCAGGCTTATGGTCTAAGGAATGTGCCCAAGGTGTTGTTAATAACACAAATAGTAACCCAGATTTGAACCCACACTCCCAGCGTGCCTTTCTGCTTCCTTCTCTTAAGATCTAGATTGAAGCTAATCTTTCCAGATGTGTGGCAAGTCACCAGTCTTCCTGAAGGTTTCCTGGGACACGAGAAGGGAAGGGTGCTTCTACACCCTCTAGTGACGTTCCTGCTGGCTCTGACCTTCTGCTGATTAAGAAAACCCAGAGCTGGGTAGTAGTGGGAGAGGTAAAACCAGACTGAATTCAAAGGCAATCTGAGGATGGAAGGGGTTCTCAGTATAGAGGCAGGCAGCACTGAACACAGTGAACACAGGTAAACTGTCCAGCCAAGAGACAGGGCACTGGGTCAGTGCCCAAGAGTCTGTGGGAGGGTACATTTGCACATTGTGGATCTGGTTAAACTGCTCAGTGGTCTGCCTTGGGGTGAGGAATTCAGATACCGAGGAAGACAAGAGTCCTGCCTTAACCGACTCAGCAGGATCCATGTCAAAGCCAGACTCCCAGGAACTACACCCCCAAAGATAGAGCTTAACTGAAGATCCTGCTCTAGTTTGGTCAAGGAGAACCTGTCACTCTGACAACATTCCCCTTGGGACTTCAACCCCAGAGCAGCCACAGCCTGCCCAGAATTTCCAATCAAAGCTTTCGTTGTAGACTTCCAGAGAGACAGTTGGGAATGACTTCATTTTCATCTTAAACATTTTCATTTCCCGAAGACCTTTGGCAGTTTCTCCACCTTCAGATCCTGCCGCAACCACCATGTTGCCCAGTGCTTCCCTCTCTGGGTCCTTCTTCATCACGTCTTCTGCAGTGGCTGCCACTCCCTCCACCAGAAGTGAAATTCTGCTACATCATTTATCGATATGGTTCCTTCCTGTCCTCCCCTCAGGAGCTCACCTTGCCCCAAGAGATCCATCCCATGAAAAACATTTCCTAATCAAACAGTTTCCTCCCTAGGTGAAATTTGGGCACAAGCTCTTAAGAGGAGGACTTTCCACGCTGATACCCACACCCATGCAGTTAAGAAATGTTTATTCCTGGGAGGTAAAATGACAAGGTGGCAATGCTGGAAACTGCAATGATGTCTTTGCTCGCTGAACTCTTGTACCGCGAAACCACGCCAGCCTGATTAGCAGTGGAAATCACAGACCCCGAGCTCTGTAATTATTATCAGATTTGCATAACTCATCACAATCTATTATAAATTCATTATTAACAGGAGGTCTGTTCTCTCCCCCAAAACATTAAAATATTCTACTTTGGAGGAGAGAAAACAAGCTGGCGACAGGACAGTGTGCGAGGTTTATTAAAAACTCCTGTCATCAGCCAGCTATTCTGACAGCTGCTCAGGCCGCAGATACCAACTCAGAGCTGCCTCGCTCCCAATGCCAGACCGGCTGCTTTATCAGAAGCCTTGATGGTGTGTAGATATTGGCTTTATATTTCCCATCAATCCCCGTCCACAGTCCATTCCCTGCTCTATTGACACATTTACAGAATCATAGTTTATAATGACACATTAATTGTTTCACTTCTTTTACTGGGCTATCATTTTGTATGCATGAAACCCACACATGGAGCATTTTTGGGGAGATTAGCATAGACAAGGTCACAGAGGCGGAAGCAGAAAGCCTGTGGCCCCTGCCCTGAAGTCGTCCTGGGAGTCTCGCTTTACAAGTGTCCATAAGAGAAAACAGTCAGTCCATGGTGTTACATGTGCAATGAACCAATGCTCTGAGACTCACTTGCTGTCCTGGGTACCTACATTGCATAACCACATGTGCCCTTCCCAAGGCCATCACCTCCAGAGAGCCATTATTTAATAGCACTTTACAGCCGCTGTAACTGGCAGTTAGAGAGGTTAAGGAACTTACCTGCCATCACTAACTATTTAAGCTAGCAGTGGCTTAGCTATCAACCCAGGTCTATCCAATTCTAAATGCTGGTAAAGGGGCTGGGGATGGGCTTGGCTGGTATGAGTGCCTTGCCAAGCATACACAGAGCCCTGGGTTTAACCCCCAGCCTTGGCATCATTGCCTCTACTAAAATAGATGCTCTCCTTTGTGTTACACCCCCAATGGTGGTGAAGAGAAGAATTGTGTAGGTAGAGATAGGAAGACATGACGTGCCCTGATCCCAGTTCATCCTCAGTAACTCACCAAAGTAGAAGGAGTGATACCCTGGGACCAGTGTCTCTACCTCTACTAATGTTGCCCAGAGCAGATAGGATGCTCTCCAAGCACAGATATCATGTCCCACTCATCAGTGTTTCTTCCAGAGCCCAGAACAATGTCTTACAGAGACAGTGATTGACTTCTATTAGGAGAAATGAAGAGTGTGAGGTGAGAAGGAACAGATGAAGGAGGGAGCTGGGGGAAAATCCAACTTCTGGTGTTAAGTTCTCAACACAGAGTGTCTGACAATGTTTGCTTTCTACAGCATTTAAGGCTGTGCTTGGGGGGCTGAGCTGACTCTCATGATCGCTCATGTGTAATCTGAGCCACAGAATTCCCCTTTTTGTGGTTGAGAGGCCACAAGGCTCATCTTGTGCCACTCAGATGGTAATACAAATAGCTATGTGTTATAGTGCAGACCAAATGGCATATGGAGCAGGTCCACGTCATCTGTCTTTGTTAGGTATTAATTGCCAAAATAAGAGTAATGAGACCTTACACATTTTGCACATTTGCCTTCAAGGCAGTTGTCCCTCTTGTCCTATAATGACTTTCTGAGGCTTTGTTTAGTTTATGGAGCTAATCACCAGGTATATAGGAGAATCCAAAGGAGGCCCAAAGAGTCCCCAATCCCAAGTCCTTCCTTTCCAGCCTCTTGCTGCAGGAATTAAAGATTCATCTCCTTCAGAGTGCACAACCCACTCATTTCCAGACGTTCTCTAAGTATGTCTGTGTGTCTGTCCTCTCTTGGTTCTTTCATTATCCTAATCAGGTCACATAAATCCCCCAAGCCTTGCTGGTCACAGCACATTATCATTAAAACTTTGGGCTTTTTTTCAACTAAAATAGTTGACAATTTTATTTTCACAATTCACACTAGAAGTGAAAACGGCACATTTTTATTCCATTTCTCCCCTCCAGAATCATTCTTTCTGCTAATTAACGTAAGCCCAGACACTTTCATACTATAACCACGAGACCCATGGTAAAACATAAAATAATAGGAATGGGTGAATTTAAGATTTAAGAGTTAGTAAATAAGAAGCCTAAGCCATTGGCCAAGCAGTTTTGTAATTAATATAGTTTCTGTGTGATTCGGGTCTCGGCAGCCGAGAAACAAATGAGCAACCTCTATCTATACAACTCTCTATGTAACTCCAGCTTCAAGGGTCCCCAGCACCTCTGGCCTCCACTGGTTCTTGTACCCATATATACACACACAAAAATACATGTAATTTAAAATAATAAAAGTAATCCTTTTTTTTAAAGGAGAGGAAGAAGTGAGGAAGAAAAGAAGGAAGGAAGGGAGGGTCGGAGTGAGGGAAGAGAAAAAGAAACATGATAAAAGGTCAAAATAGACTCCTTACCCCGGAATCCCAAGGACCATTAAACATTTACATACCATATGTCATTCAGTATAAAAACCTCATCTTTAAAGATCCACAAAACCATAACACACCTGCTTTGTGTACTAGGAGCTTAGTTCCAAGGTAGCTCTAGAGGAAGTTAGTAGAACAGTTGACAGGCTGGATTGTGTGGAATGTGCTCAGGTAACTGGGCTATGAAGAGGGGTCTCCAAGAACAAGTGATGTTGATGGAGAGAGGGCCTACTTTTCATCCCAGCTGCCTAGCTAGCTTACACCCGAAATAATCACACAGAAACTGTATTCATTTAAATCACTGCCTGGCCCATTATCTCTAGCCTCTTATTGGCTAACTCTCACATCTTGATTTAGCCCATTTCTAATAATCTGTATGTCACCCCAAGGTCATGGCTTACTGGGGAAGATTCAGCATGTCTGACCTGGCAGCTCCATGGTGGTTCTCTCTGACTCTGCTTTCTTCATCCGAGAATTCAGTTCTGTTTTCTCTGCCTACCTAAGTTCTGCCCTATCAGGCAAAGCAGTTTCTTTATTGATTAACCAATGAAAGCAACACATAAACAGAAGGACCTCCTACATTAAAGTGAGATTGTGTACATGAAGGATGGTATAGCCATAGGCAGATCTCTGTCTGTGCCTCTGTCTCTCTGTTTCTCTCTATCTTCTCTATCTCTCTTCTCTGTCTGTCTCTGTCTCTGTCTCTCTCTCTCTCTCTCTCCCCTTCTCCCCCTTCCTCCACCATCATCCCTTAGAATCATAGAATATACTACATGTTCCTGCCATATGCCACTTTCGTCTGAGACCTAAAGCAATGGGGCTTCCTTTTCTCAGACTGGACCATCTGGAGCTGAGAACCAAGACAATCTTGTTCTCTTCCTAACTTAATTACTTCAGGTATTAGAGTGTAACAGCGTAAATGTGTCTAGTGCACATTTTATCTTGTCTTAAGGAATCCAGAAAACCTCCGTAAAGAGAACAACTCTGTCTTTGCCTGTGCAATGCTGCCTTATGCAGACAGATGTGGCAATTGTGTGAGGAAATTTCACGCAGTGACAATAGTGGACATAATTATAACTTTGCGAGTTTTGTTTTCCTCTCTAAATACCAGTTATGTTCAGGGAATCTGACGTTCTTGCGAGATTTCAAGTGATGATATTTTTCTTAGGATTCAGATTGCGCTCTGAGTTTCTGCTGGTCAGAGTTGACAAGAGAGTGACCGGAAGTGAAGAGACTTGTAAGGGTCAAGGAAAACAGAGACTTTGGCCCCGGAAATGGGGGTGGAGAATGCAGGAGTAGTGAGGTGCAGGGTTTGGAAAGAATGAGCTAGGCTATCCTAAGACCACCAAGAAGACTTGGCTAACTGTCTGGAATGCCAAAGGGAACCTGAAAGGTGCAGACAATGACCTCAGAGAGAGGGACTCATTGATGACCTCAGAGAAAGGGACTCATTGATGACCTCAGAGAGAGGGACTCATTGGTGACCTCAGAGAGAGGGACTCATTGAATACGTGAAATATTAAATATGAGCGCCAGAGTTTCACTATCAGGAGAGGAGACTGCAGAAGGCAGCCAGCTGTGGCGGCCCCTGTAGATCTGGGTGAGAAATTAGAGACACTGATGTAGCCCGTAGATTTTTCATACACAGATGATATAAATGTAGGCGTCCTCTGCGAAGACCCAGAGGTGACAAGCCTCCAAGGCAATGAGCACACTTAATGTCTAGCCGGACCTTGCTCCATTAATCTTTCTTCTCCAGCAAGAACCACAGCTCCCTGGAAAACCAGCTGGTTCCCAAGCTAACGTGCAGGGCGATTACAAATATCGGGTTGTTCTAGGTAGCGACCGGGCATTCAGAAATGACACCATCCAGTTTGAAGAGAGTCCACCTGGCCAAATCGGTGACAACTGTGACAGCAATGAGAACAGGTAATGGTGGTAAAATCTATCACCCGGTGAATATCCTACAAATGCGTGAGCCTACACACGTGTAAGTGGAAAATGATAAAGCGTGATTAAAAGTGGATAATGGCGTAACTTCAAAATTCTCCCCAACAAAATCCTAACTACAGAGAAAAAGAGAATGGCATGAATGTGAAGAGCCTGACGGACTCCTCTTCAACCACGTGCTCTGAGTGACCATCATCCGCCCTGAAGGCAGTTGACACTGTGAAGCGCTTGACAGGCGGTGGTGCACACAGCACCGAGTAGGCTCCATGTAGCAGTATCCTGCCAAAGACTCCACACGGGCATCTAACCGTATGAGAATACCAGAGAAAACAATGCAAGGCATACTGTAGAAAGATAGAGATAGACAGACAGACAGACAGACACTACAATCTTCCTCAAAAGTGTTAAGGTCAAGAAAGCCCAAGGAAGACTTGGGAATGTAACAAGCAATTCTGGACTGGATCATTTTGCTATTAATGACTTGTTGGAACACTGGTGAAATTTAAAAGCATTCTGTGGCTCAGGTGGCAACCATGTATCAATGTCAACCCTGGCTTCAGTAGCTGCACTGTGCCAATAAAGGCTAATTCCTTTGTAGCAAAAGTACGCGGAGGTGGGCAGGACTGGCTGGCAACCGTTCTAGCTTGATCTCTGCTTCTGTGATAAACACCACAAACAAAAACAACTGAGTAGGGGGAAAAAAGCCTTCATTTCTTCTTACGCTTGCAGGTTACAGTCCTTAATTGAGAGAAGGGAGGGCTGGAACCTGGAACACAAAGGTGAGGAACGCTGCTTTCTGACTCGCTTCCTCTTGCTTGCCCAGATCGATTTCTCATACAGCTCAGGCCCACCTGCCTAGGGATGGTGCCACCCATAGGGAGCAGAGTCCTCCCACATCAATCTCCAATCATGATCACTCCCTTAAGACATACCCACAGGGTTAAAGACGGAAACAATTCTCCAACTGACGTCCCATCTTTTCAGGTGACTCCAAGCTGCCCCAACTTAAAATGATACAGGAGTAAAAAGTTGTTTGGGCTACATTATGATATATACTTTATAAATGTGAGCTTTGCAATAACAACTTTAAAAACCTTTATGTAAAAGAGGCCATCTTGCTAAATGGATTATTTGAGACAAGTGAAGTCAGAACACTAAATATGATATTTTATATAAGATTAGATCTTTTAAAGCTAGACGCTCAAACAAATTATTATCAATAGAAAAGGGAGGGAAGGGAGAAATTTTGACTCTGTCGAGGGGAGGCAGGTAGTGGGTAAGTAGAGGCTCATAGCAAGAGGCGACACATTGATAACCTTGAAGTTGGGGCTAAAGTATCTGGGTAGTTAATGATGTCTTTTTCTGAAATGGAGAAGACAAGAGGACCAGGTTTGGGAATGAAATGAAGTATTCAGCCAGGACATCCGTGAGGGAACCTGACGAAGATACAAAGTAGCAGGAGATGCAAGTCTAGTGAGTCGATCATGGGGCTCAAGGACCTATGCTCAAGGAAGAAGCTTCTTCCAGACAGGGCTGATGCTCAGAAGAGCTCAGAGGCTGTGACAGCACACACAAGACCTGCACAGGTTCAAACCAGACACAATCCAGCCTGGGGAAAGGAAGTGAGCACAAAGTCCCACCCCTGAGAAGCTATTTGCAACTGATGCCCAATGGTGAGGAGAGGGGGGATCAGTTTTCTCCAGTGGAGTACCACTAGGTATATCATCCACATTCCAGGGCAGGTCCTATTTCCAAGAGTAGTTGGCCAATGCTAAGTTGACTCTGAGTCTTTTTGTTTTATTTTTTGAGACAGGGATTCTCTATGTAGCTCTGGATGTCCTGGAACTCACTCTGTAGACCAGGCTGTCCTGGAACTCACAGAAACCTGCCTGCCTCTGCCTTCCAAGTGCTGGAATTAATGGTGTGTGCCACCACTGCCCAATGGACTCTGTGTCTTTTATGTAGTTTGGGGATTGTTTTGTTTTGATATTTTTTTCTTACTGGTTTTTTTTCCATCTTTTATTATTATTTTTTGACAATAACATAAAGTTAGGTTGGAAGGATCTGGGAAAAGTTGGGAGAGATGAGAGAATATGATAAAAATACATTGTATGAACAAAATTTAGGTTGAAAGAATAAAAAGAAATTGAAGTCTATTGCCTAGGGAACAGATACAAATTTTTCAATCATGATGATGTACATGGTTTTAGTTGTAAATTTGAGTTGCATCACCACAGCCATGAGGTTCTTGGTGGAAGTCAACCAGACCTCCAGAGGCATAAATGTAAACACAAGACAGGGTGGCAAAGGACCAGAGGGAGGGAATCTGGGTGAGAGGGACACCACAGATAATCTGAAAAGAGAACAAAGGGAGCAGTTCTGCCAAGTGTTGCCAAGTTATAATATAGCAAGGGAAACTGACAGCAGGAATCACGTTGTCTTTGTGGAAGCAGTCAGTAACCTTGATAAAGAAGCCTCGCTTGATAGTCAATGACCCAACATCAATCAAACAGGAGACTCAGGAGCACATCACAGCCTCAAAGGGAACAGATACCAGCTGACTAATCTAAGACACGCTCGGGCTCTTCAGGGAAGTGTGGCAGGAGATCCAGCTGACTAATCTAGAATGGAAGGCATCAATGCCATGTGCAGTGGCCTGAACTCACAGTAACTCACTGCATGGTCCTGGCAACCTGGCTGGGGGTTCTAGAATATTCTTTCAGATCCAAATTATTCAAAAATTTATAGTGAGAATGAAATGTGAAATATCTAATGAGATGAGGTTCTGATGTCTTATATCATTCATCTTTAAATTGTGAACTATTTTAATCAATAGCTATCTTAGGGTTTTCAGTGCTGTGAAGAGACACCATGATGTGGTGCTGGAGCAGCTGAGAGCCCTACATCTTGCAGGCAACAGGAAGTTGATCTGATATCTCACTGAGGGAAGCTTGAGAAAAAGAGACCTCAAAGCCCACCCCCACAGTGACACACTTCCTCCAACAAGACCACTCCTCCTAATAGTACCGTTCCCTCTGGGAACCATTTGTTTTTCAAACCACCACAGTGGCCCCAATCTTTCCTGTGGACAAATGAGGAACCTTCTCTCAACAGATTCAAAGACACAGATAGCCAGCCTTTGCCTCTTCGGTATTTTGGTATTGTTCCATTCCTCAGAGGATAGCCAATACTGTTTCACACTGATATAAGACTTAATACCCCTTTTTATACACAACTCACTGCCTTAATTATTGCTACTTTTTACAAATCTATATACTTTGATTCTGCACATGCAATATTTGACATGGACTTTACTATCTTTTTCCATCGCTTCCCAATCTTTACCTATTTATTCCTTCTGTACTTGCTCTTCCTTAGTGTCAAAAAACAAACTTTAATCTCACATTTTATATGACAATTAACAGAGTGAAGGTTTTTGATTTAATTTTCTTTAGCATTAGAATTTTGGCAATATTCTCCAAACTTTCCATATTTTACCAGATAGTTTTGAATAGAAATGAAAATAGCCACTGACAAAGGAAAATAAATATAGATGGACAGACAGAGGGTTCCATCATTCTGGAGAGAACATGAGTTGAATCATATCCATGGAAACAAGCCCTTACAAGCAACTTCTAAATAGAAAAATAATAATTGGCCATAGGCCAGGTATCAGTGCCATGAACAAACTTTGTTTTCTCTGTCATAAGACACTTTGAAGATGGAGGAGAGAGATGACAAAGTCAGACAGAGTTGGAAGGATGGTACTCTTGAGCACCACATACACACACACACCTCACACATATACACATGCACACACACACATACACACACATATGTGTGTAGTGTGTGAAATATATTAGCATTTCATTTGTATTTTTATAAATAGATTAATTGTGTTTTAATAAATAAAGCTTGCCTGAAGATCTGAGAGTAAAACAGCCCCACTGGTCAGCCTTACAGACCAGGTAGTGGTAACACACATCTTTAATCCCAGTAGCCACACTAGTTGTCATAGAAACTGCATGGTGAATACCTTTAATCCCAGTGTGCACACCTTTAGTCCCAACCCTAGAGAAGATTATAAAATAGAAGGAGACAGTCTTAGACACAGTCTCATCCTGAGATTCCAGGAGGCAGGATGCCATTTTGGTCTGAGGTCGAGGTAAGAGCCAATGGCTGACTGCTTTGTTTTTTGGGTCTTTGGGTTAAACCCCAATTTCTCTCTCTGAGTTTTTATTAATCACGCTTCACACCTGCACACTCACACACATAAACTAGGAATTACTGCTGTTGACTCAGGAATCTTCTGGGGAAATAAGAAACAGGCCTTTATGTTGACTTAAACTCGCCACCAGGGGAAAGGTCAAGGCATGTGAAATGGACCTTAACTTCAGAATTCTCTTGTCTCTCTTCCTGAAGGACCCTGACTAGCTAATAGAATATTCATTTCCTGTAATTCTACCAGTATTATCATTCCCATTTTTTTGTACATAAAAAGATTGAAGTTCTGATTAAATCATTTGCTTCAGGTAAATATTATGCCTTAGGTTTAGCTTCTCTCTCAACATTTCCTATGTCTGAACATTGTCCACAATGCAGTCATATTGGTGGGATGTTTAAGAGACAGCATCTAGAGAGAGGCAGTTGGATCCTGGATGGGTTTTTGCATCAGTACATTAATTCTCTAGAAAGCAGTTTTTATAGAAAAGCGAACGTGGTCCCTCCCATCTCTTGCTTCCTTTCTCTCGCTTCCATATCCTTACGAGCACATGCTTTCACCATGTGATGCTATCAACCCAAGGAACCTCACCACAGGCTGACTCCAGAGCCAGGCTTCTAGACCCAGAAATGTGAGTTAAATAAACTCTTCTTGGAGGGAGAACATGAGCAAAGAAGTCGGGACCAGGAGGGGTGTACCCACCCACTGAGACAGTGGAGCTGATCTGTTGGGAGCTCACCAAGACCAGCTGGACTGTGACTGAAAAAGCATGGGATAAAACTGGACTCTCTGAACATGGCGAACAATGAGGGCTGATGAGACGCAAAGGACAATGGCACGGGGTTTTGATCCCACTTCAGGTTCTGGCTTTATGGGAGCCTAGCCAGTTTGGATGTTCACCTTCCTAGACATGAACGGAGGGGGGAGGACCTAGGACTTACCACAGGGCAGTAAACCCTGACTGCTCTTTGGACTGGAGAGGGAGGGGGAAAGGAGTGGGGGGAGGGGGAGAAGGGTGGGAGGAGGGGGAGGGAAATGGGAGGCTGGGAGGAGGTGGAAACTTGTTTTTTTTTTCCCTCCTTTTCTCAATAAAAAAAAAAGAACTTAAAAAAATAATAATAAACTCTTCTTCTTTATAAAGTACTATATCTCAGAAATGTTGTTTTCACATTATCAACTAGACTAGACAAAATATCAGCTAATGGAAGATTTGGGACCTGTTCAATCTCTAGAGTCTAAGAAGATCTTTCTTTCTTTTTTAAAGTTATAATTTATAGCTTCATTGAAGTATCACATCCTGCAATATAACATGCATACCAAAGTAAATAATCATATCTAAGAAACTATCGCCACAATCAAGATAATGACTGTAACTATCATGCCCCCAAAGGGTCCTCATGCTTCTCCTTGACTGTCCCCGCTCTGTCATGTACTTGGGTAACTACTAACTGCATGCTGTATGTCCTACAGTCCTATTTAGATGGAACCAAGCGAACCATACGCTTTTGTGTTCTATGTCAATCATACGGTGCAATTACCCTGTGATTTATTCATATTGTGTGTACTGATAATTATTCTTAATTGATCAGTAATTTGTCATCATATGATATAGATCACAACACAGTTATCTTTTCATCTACTAAAAATCACTTGGGCTTGTTAAACTTTTGGATCATTAAAATAAACATTAAAAATGCTATAGACATTTATGTTCAAGTTGCTATGTGAACAAGCTGTCTTCTGCTGGATAAGCCTCTAGGAATTGAATGGCTAGGTGACATGGTATGTGTTTAACATTTTAAGAAAATGGAAAGCTTTTCCAGTGTGATTATACTTATTTTACATTCCCACAACCAGCGAACAGGAGCTCACACCCTTACCAACATTTTGTGCGGTCAGTCTTCTCACTTTCGGCCTCTGTAGCACTTGCTCAGAACAGATGACATGATATGGTTTCATTCTGCATCTTCTGTGAACTAGGGTGAGCATCTGTGCATTGCTCCTTAGTCATCTGTATATTCACCTCAGCGAAGAATCTATTTAAATCTTTTTCCTGCTTTAATTGGCTTATTCGTCTTCTTACTCTATATGTCTAGAGGCTTGGTATATACCCTAGGTGCAAGCAATTTGTCAGATAAATGTTTTGTAAATAATTTTGCTCGGTCTGTGCCTCCTGCTTTCATTTTATTTTCTCAATAGCATATTCTGAAGACAGACGTGTTCGATTTTAGTGCCAAATATTTGCCTGTAAATGCATCTTTCACTATAGCTAACGAATTCTACTGTGTCATGTTTTCATTGAGATCTACTTCAGAGTACCGTCTAAACAGCAGTTACGCCGCCACTTGCTGTCTCCAGGCCATCACTCTTTTTCCTCAGTCAAGTCCATAGAAAGATTCAGGACAGCCACCGGCTTGGGTAATAACACTTCACAGGTTACAGAACTCTCCTCCCTTCACCACAGCCTCCAGTATTGTTAGTCTATCTTATAGAGGAGGAGATTATGTCTCAGGAGATTAAAATAACCAGCTTGGTGTTGAAATACAAGTAATGACAAACTGTACTCAGGTCATCTGGCTCTAAATCCCATTTTCTTTTCCATGCACTGTAGCGAAGATACAGGCCATTCCCAAGCTCAATTCATCAAGCAAGTCAATATTCTAATACACACAACTAGCCAGCACAAAGGGCAAGAGCCTTGGGAGGACCCAGCCCTAAAGGAATATCTACATGACACCCCTCCCTTCAAGGCTCGGGGATCTATGTGAAAAAGCCAGGGACAGAGAACCGCTCCAAGGAAACAGCCTTTTCCAGACACAGCAGGGTTGACACATGTGCTAGCTCGCAGAGGCTGTGACAGCACACTTACGAGCGACACAAGGTCAAACCAACATCCAGGCCTGGAGGAGGGAAGGGAGCACCAAGTCCCACCTCTAGCCAATTAATAGCTGCTCAAAGGGGGAATCTGTTTTTGCCAATGGTGCAGGGATGCTGGGTGTATCAGTTAACCTAGGGCAAGGCTTCATGCTCAGACAAGTTGGGCAACACAAAAGAGATCCCAGGGGTCTTTTGTAGAGGAGGTGCTTTTTTGTTTTGGGTTTCTCTTTTTGTTTTTGTTTTAAGAAAGAAAGAGAATATGAAGTTGAGCCCATAAGAAAAGGGGAATCTGGGAAAAGTTAGGTAGGAAAAAAATATGACCAAAATATATTGTACAAAAATACAATATATTTTTGAAATAAATGTTAAGAATTTCAATATAAAAAATCGTTTTTCAAAGTCATCCCAAGGGTTGATTCTTCAATTTCTAAAGTTAATAGTGTGAAACACAGCAGCTACAGTGAACGGGCAAGATCTCCACCCAATCTGCCTTCCATGCTCTCTACCCTCTGCTGGTCACCTTGGCCATGGGTCAGCCATTGCCTCCTGAAGGAGGCCCTTCATTCTATATCTAGCCAGAAACTTAAAGAACCTGGCAAGGTGTTCTCAAATCGGTGTTTAGATGATTCCCCATGAGGCCCCCTGGGATTCCAATCAATCATAGCAGACCAGGAATCAAGGTTTCTTAGCAACGTTTTCAGAGAATTCTGATGTGCTTGCTCTATTACTGGAGCACCCTAACGGGAGGAATGAGGGGAAACAAGAGAAGGTGGGGCAGTGAGAGGGGACTGATAATGGTGGGCCTGCTGTAGGAACTTCAACTCTTCAGGGTAATGAAGAGCAGCTGAAGTTGCTGAATACTACATAACATCTACCCTTAGAGATGATCGTGAAGCTTCCCTGACCCTTTCTTTTCAAGAGAATAATTGTTAATGTGGACGGAGGGAAGCTAGTGCCGTGGATTATAAAAGGGTGCTGCCCAAACTGGAATCTGGGCAATGACTGCCTAGACAGCAACCATATTTAGAAGGCAATTTTATGCTATCTCATGAAAGTCTTTCCTAGGGAGCTCTAGTTGGCCCTTTCTGTGCCTTGTTCGGGAGCCCCACACTTCACTACAGCCTCATCACTCAGTTGGCTGTAAAACTGGGAGATGTACTTTGTCCTGAATCCACCATTAAATGTACTCAGGAAAATGCTACATTTTAGTCTCAAGATTCTGTAGACATGCTGTCATATGTAATGTGTGTATGTGTGTGTGTGTGTGTCTATGTGTGTGTGTCTGTGTGTGTCTATGTGTGTCTGTGTGTCTGTGTGTGTCCCTGTGTGTCTGTGTATACACATATGCTTGGTATACTCACCCTTTCTAATAATATTTTAATCCTATCATATGTCATCTCCCTGAGGCTGGTACAAAAGGTTATAGGTTCAAATCCCATTGAGGTTGCCTCCTGATTAAGTCAATTTTATTTTTAACCCACATATATTCATGTGATTTTTATTATTTTTTCAAGCAACATCAATCACAGCCCAGAAATGTGATAATAATGTTGTTTGCATCCACCTAAAGGAAGAAAAACACCAGAGGAATAGAGAGATGATGCCCTGCAATAAAGCTTCAACAAGACAAGGGGTGCAGGGAGTGTAGGAGGAACCCTAACATCTCCAAATAAGGGGAGGGGAGAAAGACAGAGGAGCTGTCTTTCAACTCTGACCTTGCAGTAAAACCACCTGGAGCCTTCCTGGGCTAAGAGTCTCCACCAAGACCAATTAGCTCAGCTGTGTCTTAAAACCTCTGCAGCTGCTTCAAACATTCAGCACCAGGAACCCCTGTGGTAGGAGCCTTGAGAGGCCTGGGGTGAGATTTTCAGCATTCAAGCCTCCTCTCTTGGTCATGTTGTGGCCCAAGGACTGATTCAAGGCCCCTGTGTGGTCTCCACAATAAAATGTCTACTTAAATTTTAAAGAACTTAATAAGTGAAAAGACTTTTTTAAAGAAGACTTTGTCCTTCAGGAATAAATATAGCTGCTTGTTTTTCTCACCTTTTAAGAACAGGAATCAGATAAGTGAGTTTTTAGAAATGAAAACAGCTTCCCTGCTTTTTTTTTTTTACCCTTTAGAAATGTGTATCTGACTCCATCCATCACCAGATGAAGGTTCTATGATGATATGCAAGATATTCGTCAGTATTGCTCTAGGATAGGGTCATTTCAGGTTCCCTATCCTCAACTGCCCAAGGAACTAACTGGGGACCTCGGCTTGGGCACCTGGGAGCCCCTCTAGGGTCAGGTCTCTTGCCAACCCTAAAGTGGCTCCCTTAACTAAGAATTGTGGTTCCGTGCTCCCCTGTCCAACCTTCCTTAGACCCACACTGGAGCACTGGACTGAGCTCCCAAGGTCCCAATGAGGAGCAGAAGGAGGGAGAACATGAGCAAAGAAGTCGGGACCACGAGGCGTGCACCCACCCACTGAGACAGTGGAGCTGATCTACTGGGAGCTCACCAAGGCCAGCTGGACTGTGACTGAAAAAGCATGGGATAAAACCGGACTCTCTGAACATGGCAAACAATGAGGGCTGATGAGACGCAAAGGACAATGGCACGGGTTTTTTTGTTTTGTTTTGTTTTGTTTTTGTTTTTGTTTTTTGTTTTTGTTTTTGTTTTTGTTTTTCGAGACAGGGTTTCTCTGTGGCTTTGGAGCCTGTCCTGGAACTAGCTCTGTAGACCAGGCTGGTCTCGAACTCACAGAGATCCGCCTGCCTCTGCCTCCCGAGTGCTGGGATTAAAGGCGTGCGCCACCATCGCCCGGCTGGCACGGGGTTTTGATCCTACATAATGTGATGGCTTTGTGGGAGCCTAGCCAGTATGGATGTTCACCTTCCTAGATATGGACGGAGGGGGGAGGTCCTAGGTCTTACCACAGGGCAGAAAACCCTGACTGCTCTTTGGACTGGAGAGGGAGGGGGAGAGGAGTGGGGGGGAGGGGGAGAAGGGTGGGAGGAGGGGGCGTAGGGTGGGAGGAGGGGGAGGGAAATGGGAGGCTGGGAGGAGGTGGAAACTTGTTTTTTTTTCTCCTTTTCTCAATAAAAAAAAAGAAAAGAAAAGAAATGTGTATCTGAGCACATTATTTTCCTCCTAGTTTATTTCTTGTATCTGTGGAGCCTGACAGTGACTCAGAGATAAAACCTACTGCTGTAAATTGATAGATCAAGCTGATATCCCATTAAATAAAATCTATCCCATCCCCTTTGACAAATATATACATATAACAGATATATTGATATAGATATATATAAATTAAAAGACATACCTATGTATTTTTCCCAACTGGAAGTTGGAAAAAGAACAGGGATGACTCAATTCAACTCCTCTCAGAGGTTTATGGCATTGATTTATGCGAGGGAAGGGGGCACATGCTCCAGTGGGAATGTAGTGACCCAAGAACTTCGGGGAATTCGTTCTTTCACCATCTAGATCCCAGTGATCAAGCACGGATTGTCGCACTTGGTAGCAAGCTCCCTTACTCACAGGGCCAACTTAATTGAATGATGACCCACATCTGAATGTTCTCTTGGGGCTGCAGAGTCTTCGCGGGCACTGATAAAAGAAGGTAATACTTGACGCACAAATCACCATCCGTGGGAGAGGTTTTTCTCTCCTTCAGCTTACTGGAGCCAGCAGTTATCATCAAGATCTTTCCCACATTCCTCGTGCGAGTGACAATGATGTCAAACTAGGTTCCTATCCTGAGTTCTACTCCTTAGCTTTTGGAGAGTTTCGTGGCATTTTCGTTCTTATTAATTTCCATTTGGACTCCTGAAACAGGAACAATCTGAGACAGCAACTGGATAAACATCTCAACTAATGTTGTTTTACACCTTCAGATTCTATGTCATGCTCGTGGACTTTAAGGCCTGTGTGTTGATAACTATAGTTCTGTGGAAAGTACTGGGAAACATTTAATTTAATCATGAGCCCTCGGGTTTTTGTCTCTTTTTGCGCTGTGAACAATGCCTGGGAACTGAAGAATCTGTTGTATGTGTGAGTGTTTAATCTATAAATGTGTCTGGTACTGCAATGCGGAGCCCAGAGCAGGGCGTTCTGCTCCCTTTCTGGTACCCCTCAATGGCTTCTCTGAGAATGATCTAACGAAGCTTACGTAATTTCTTACTGGTTTCTGCTCAGTCCTAGCATGGTTACCAATAGCTCCTGTTCCCACTCACTTTACTCCAGCTACAAACAAGGGTCAAGGTCTGATCCCCAGACTCTTTAGGAACATTGCACGTGATCTTCCTCTCCCCACCATGCCTGCTGGTTGCTCCTCACGGCTGGCTCCGTGTCCCCGATGTTCAACTTAAAGCAGCATGCCTCTAGTGAATAAAGGTGCAGTTTCTGCCCCTTGCTCCCTGGGTTCAAATTTGGCTGCCATTTGCCATTAGTGTGGTCTTGGCAAGTCTCTAAATGGCTCCATCTTCCTGTTTCCTCCCTTATAACACTTTTAAGGAATCTATAGTATTCTCTCACAGAATCCCATGAGCCTCGGTGTTGACTTCATCATGTGGTCATTGGGAGAACTGAATGAGTTTATGCTTACAAAACCCTCAGGCCAGGCAGCACATTGGAGCTCTCAATAAACCATAGCTTAAAAAAATAGCTAAAAATATACAGTTTAAGAAATCAAAACCCGTCTCCTTAGAGGGGATTTCCCTGTCCACCCTCTCACAGGTCACTCTGTTGCTCTTGCAGGGAGGGAATTCATCACCATGTAGAATTGTGTTTATTTGTAATAATAGTTTCATAATTGTTTGTTGTCCGTTCCCTTTCTCTACATTTCAAGTCACTTGCTTATACAGGTGGCTTTCTTTTGGGTCACCAACCAGCTCCCAAATCATGACACGGAGACTTATCATTAGTTATGAATGCTCAGCCTTATCTTACGCCTGCCCCACTAACTCTTTTAGCTTAATTTAACCTGTTTCCCTTCATCTACATTTTGCCTCGGGGCTTCTTGCCTTTGTTTCATTCTGTGCATCCTACTCCATGTCTGGCTGATTGATTGGCCCTTAGAATCCCCCCCCCATCTCTCTGACCACCAGCCCCGCCTATCCCTCTACTGACTAGCTATTGGACGTTTAGCTTTTTATTAGACTGATCCAGTGCCTTAGGCAGGCAAGGTAGATAAAACAGCAATGCATCTTTACATCATTAAACAAATACAACATAAGCAAATGTAACGCACCTTTGCCTAGTTAAACAAATATTCCACAACACACTTATGCTTGGCACACAGCCCTCATAATAATTACTCTTTATGGCCTATAAGCGTTAAGCCAAATCAGAAATTACATTTTAGAAGCTGGAATTTACTGTCACATCCCCAACAAACCCTTCTCAAGTTGTGTTCCTTTCTGATAAGCCTCCCAGAGCGAGCAGGGCTGTGATGTCCTGAGTAGGTGATGAAGGCAGGACAAGGTCACGGCGCTGAAGACCACCAGCCCCTTGGAAGCATTAAAAGAAGCTTCTTGCAGCTCCAGGGAAAGAGTCTAGCTAGCTAATTTACCAATTCTGACTTTCCATCAGATGGATTTAGCTGTTATTTACTGTTAAGGAGTAAGCTCAACTATAACTGATCAGTATCTGCCCTCTGCAGTGGGCAGAGCCGCCCCTGGAGGAAACTACCCCTAAAGAGAGAACAAGGAACCTGACCTAAATGGATCATCAGTAGAATTTGTGAAGGAACACAAACCAGTCTGTATATGTCACATAAAATTACACCCCATAAAACAAGAGTGAGAAGGTTATTTCCTGAGATGGGAATCCTTTTGTTGTCTGCTGTCTTGCTTTCCCCAAAGAGATGTCTTCTTTTTTTTTTTTTGGTTTTTCAAGACAGGGTTTCTCTGTGGTTTTGGAGCCTGTCCTGGAACTAGCTCTTGTAGACCAGGCTGGTCTCAAACTCACAGAGATCCGCCTGCCTCTGCCTCCCGAGTGCTGGGATTAAAGGCGTGCACCACCACCGCCCGGCCCAAAGAGATGTCTTAAGCTTGTACTACACCAATGCACACCAGAGAAAAGAAGCAAGGGTTCCCCACTTGATGGAGGAAGGTCATTGGCTAATAAAGGAACTGCCCTGGCCCATTTTATTGGTTAGAGGATAGGTGGGAGGAGTAAACAGAACAGAACGCTGGGAGGAAGAGGAAGTGAGGTCAGACTCCACAGCTCTGGTCTCGGGAGCAGACTCCTCAGAGAGACGCCATGCTCCACACGCGATCCGACCCAGGATGGACATAGGCTAGAATCTTCCCGGTAAGACCGGTGCTACAGTTTATTAGAAATGGATTGATCGGGATATCAGAATTAGCCAGTAAGGGCTAGAGCTAAAGGGCCAAGCAGTGATTAAATGAATACAGTTTGTGTGTTGTTATTTCGGGGCATAAGCTAAGCTAGCCGAGCGGGCGGCTGGGGTGCTGGGGACGTGGCCCCGCCGCCCTTATTACTACAGTTGGCGCCCCACATGATGGACTAAACCCACTTAAAAGACCTGAGAAGGCTTAAAAATAAGGGAGAGAGAGTTTAACACAGATTTTTGCTGTTTGTTGGTGGCATGCTATAGAGAGATTTCCTGATTCCGCAACAGTAGCAGAAAAAAATGCTGTGTCATTTTAAAGCGCAACTTCCTGGGGCTGTGCCACCATTGCTATCTCTGTCTGGCTCCTGCGGGAGACAGAGCTTTTGAATAGAGCATTTGGAGTAAAGTGCTATGATTTGTTTGATGGCAACTAGACTCGCTGTGTTCTCGGGTCTACTCTGCTTGCTAGAGGCAAGCAAGCGCCTCATCTAAGAGAGGCTTCCTGACTCAGCTTTAGCTGCAAAACCCTGCAGCTCATTAAGAGGTCCTGCCATGAAATACTTAAATGGTGTTGACGAAAAGCTGAACGCATGCTTTTCGGTTTTCAGCCGTAGCAGGAAAAAAGCTGTGCCGTTTAAAAATGCCGGCTTTCTGGGCCATCCTGCCAGGGCAAACTCTGACTGTTTGAGGCAGAAGGGCCAGCTACCGAGAGAGGACTTGAGTGTTGTCTGTTGTAGCTCACTTGCTGGCAGGGACCTTGAAATGCCATACAGTTGTGGCAGTAAACATGACTACAGCCTGTATATCCGCCATGAGGCTGGAAAGCTAAGGAATGGACTGGATCTAGCCGGCAAAGCCACGCCTTTAGTCCTACTGAGATTGCTTGGTAAATTAAAGATTCATGTGGTCAGAAAAAGAGAGATATACAGTAAAGAGAGATTCAAAGACAGAGAAAATTTCTGAATGGTTTAAGTGTGTTAAAAATATATGCAGACTAAAAGTTGAAGTTCTTAAAGTAAAAAACAAAAAAAAAGGAAGAGAGTTGTGTGTGGTAGCACACGCCTTTAATCCCAGTGCCTAGAAGGCAGAGGCAAACAGAACTCTGTGAGTTCAAGGTGTAGTAGCTTACACCTTTAATCCCGAATGCCTGGGAGGCAGAGACGGGCAGATCTCTGAGAGTTCAAAGACAGCCTGGTCTACAGAGTTACTTCAGGTCAAAGATACAGAGAACCTGTCTCAAAAAGCAAAGAGTTAAAAGTAAAAATAAACAAAATAGTGGTTAAAACACAGCTGCACAAAGATGGAAAATAAACAGAGAATTTTGATACTGTATGCTATTATGCTCTCTTTGAATTATTTGAATGCTGAGGAAGGAGCAACAGCTGCTAAAAGATATTTATTTATAAATGCTGCTGAACTAATCCAACATAGATATTTTGAATTTGGATCTAAGGATATGATACTTTGGAAAGGAGTTTCTTATTTTGTTTTCACAGAGGATGAGACGCTGTTCATTTCTTCTATTCCGATTTGGAATGATGGACCACGCCCTCCTGAAGGATTGTTGTGAACATCTTCAGAAAATTGCTTCGCTCAACTGCCAACTGAGATGAAACTAACACACAGGTTATACCATGAAAGACCTAATTAACGACGCCCCCATTCAGCAGGAAGCAGTTTGGAGAGAAATAACTGTGCCCATATTCCCAAATATTGTTTATAAATGTTATTTTACATTTAAAGGGGGATATGATATAGGTATGAATAATTTGCATTAGTATAGATTTTGCTTTTAGTATAGATTGAGATTTACGGTCAATTTTGTTATATGTATAAGTGTTTCTGATATTGATTAAGGTGTTGTGATTGTGTAGTTCATTATTAAAATGTAATATATAATTAGGAAATATAGGTTATTGATGGATAATCATAAATAATAGTCAAGTTTGTAGTCATGTTAGTTAATATTTTCTAGATATGCATAGATACATTTTAGATAGGCATTCTTCATATTTTTCAAAGATTATAGAATATGACATTTTAAATGTTTTAATAACATAGGACTTTTCATGACAATGAGACACTCTGCTCCTGGCAGCACCAATCTACTTCAAGAGGAAGATGGGCATCGAAGAGGATCCTTATGGAGTTTGATAGCCATTTGGGCAAGAAACTGCTCTTGCCTGGACTATTACATAAACTGGACACAGAGAACCTGCAGAGAGAGGACTACTGAACTTGCCTAAGGTGAGATGATCTTTCGGGGTTCCTGATTCATGAAAGAGTCTGCGAGACATTCTGCAGGACACAACAGATAGTGACTGAACTGACTTTGAATTTTCCTGCTTTATGGAAATGTCTGCTGGATACCATGGGCCTGAAGGCTGAAGATGGATGCCCCAACGGTACAAAAGAACTTTGGGTGACTGTCCAGGCAGCAAGATGTCTTTGTCATTTCTAGAGTTTGAAGTTTCTTAGTTCTTGTTTACTTAGGTAATATTATATCTTTCTGGAGTCTTTGATGGAGTTAAGAATAGTTAGTTATACTTATAGTTTTCCTTAGTTATGATAAAGATTATTGTAACTTTTACTTGATAACTGTTTTGTTATATGTAATTTTGCTATGTTAAAGCCTTTTTTTTGTTTAAACCGAAAAAGGGGAAATGATGGAGGAAGGTCATTGGCTAATAAAGGAACTGCCCTGGCCCATTTTATTGGTTAGAGGATTGGTGGGAGGAGTAAACAGAACAGAACGCTGGGAGGAAGAGGAAGTGAGGTCAGACTCCACAGCTCTGGTCTCGGGAGCAGACTCCTCAGAGAGACGCCATACTCCGCACGCGATCCGACCCAGGATGGACATAGGCTAGAATCTTCCCGGTAAGACCGGTGCTACAGTTTATTAGAAATGGATTGATCGGGATATCAGAATTAGCCAGTAAGGGCTAGAGCTAAAGGGCCAAGCAGTGATTAAATGAATACAGTTTGTGTGTTGTTATTTCGGGGCATAAGCTAAGCTAGCCGAGCGGGCAGCTGGGGTGCTGGGGACGCGGCCCCGCCGCCCTTATTACTACACCCACTTAGTGTGGGTAGTGTCATATAAAGCTGAGTCTCATCAGTGCACAGGACTTGCTCAGGACAAAGCTGACTTCTGTCCACTGGCTGCCCCTATCGTAAGGACTTGGAATTCTCTGTCCCCTTAGTCATTCCCCACATCCACAAACCTTCATCATTTACAATTGCTACTGTCTGTTTCTAGCCCGTTCCTACTAATCAGGCCAGAAAACCAGTTTGAATCCCTTTGAGTTCTTTAGGTCAAAGGTAACAATGAAAATTTAAAATGATGGCGGTCTGTCTTGTGTAGCAAGAAGACTCCGAAGCAGAAAGTGAGTGAGGCCCAGTTTGTCATGGCTACAGCTATCAGGAAGTATGTAAGTGATGACCCCAAATACCTCAGTGCTGTTCTTGTCCCCTGCCTAGGCTACTGCAGAAACACTCTAAGAAACAGAAGCAGGGCTGGAGGGTATGTGTCATCATACGGCATTGGAAGCCTACAGCTGACAAAAAGAAAAGAAACAGAAGTTGGGCTGCAGGGATGGGTTTTTGGCTAAGCTGAGAAATGCCCTGACATAACAGCTTTTGAAAAATTGTACTTCAGGGGCAGGGCTGTCACAAAAGTCTGGGTTATCTGAGGGATACACCAATTGTCCTGGATAAAAGGGAAGATGCAGCCTGATAGTACTCAAGATCTTTGCATCTGGCCTGAGGCTGTGACCAGGTAGATGGGTCATCTTTATTCTGCCTGCTCAGATGTGACGTCTCACTCTGACTCACTAACAGGGGCCACATAGGAAGCTTCTGCTCGCACACACTCCAGGGTGAGCATACACTCGTACGGGGTGAAAGCGCAGACCCTCTCCACTCGATAACCTTTGCATGAGTCTATAGTTAACACTCCATGTCTAGTTTCTCACGAGACTACAAGGTTCCTGAAAGCAGACACTCAGCTTTAACCCCCATTCACAGGAACTCCCTAGCATAGACATGTAGGGATAAGTCCCGCCCCTTGGGGGGCGTGTTCACCTCGGGCTAATGTTTGCCTATAAATTTGGCGAGCATTCTCCCAGCCGCCCCTTCTGCTTTCCTGGTCTCCGCAGGAACAGTGGTTCTGTAAGTCTATTTTGCCATTAAAGCTGTATATATATTTTTACAATCTGTCTGCCTTTGTTTATGCCATTACATTTTGGCGTCCAATGTCGGGCTATTTTGCCCACGACTCAAGTGGGTAGCCCGATATCTAACACAGCACCCTCCTGGGTGCTGTTTTTTAGTTCGTGACTTGGGCCCCAGTGCGGAGTCCGAGACACACTTGGCCACACAGACCCATTCTGCCCCGCCCGCTCGCCAGAGCAATTAACCCCTCCCTGCCTGGCTTGGCTAAGTTTGGAGAGGAACCCCACTGCCTGAATTAGCAGAAACTCAAGTACCTGCGGTTTTGCAACAAAAGCTTCCACAGCAGCAGATTTGGTCTGATACAAAGTGACTTGGCCGGGCAGTGGTGGCGCATGCCTTTGATACCAGCACTTGGGAGGCAGAGGCAGGCGGATCTCTGTGAGTTCGAGACCAGCCTGGTCTACAAAAGCTAGTTCTAGGACAGGCTCCAAAAACACAGAGACCACCACTGGCAGGAACCGATCATTGCAGGTAAAAAAATTTTCTTTTATAAATAAAATGTCTGAACACGTTAGTATTCAAGAATTTAACAGTTTTTTTAATTGTACCATGAGGGAGATTTTACAAGAGGTGTCTATCACCCCACATATATGGATCCTTCTGGGATTCATAGTTTTCATTGGCACTAAATGGTTTGATAATAGAAAAATGATGAAGTCTTTATGAGACGAATCCAGGATTCTTAAGGCAGAGATTGAACGCTTAAAAACAATTGAGAATGACAACAATCTTCTCAAGAATCAGTTTGAAGTTCTCCAGGCTGATGTTAAGGAGAAATTCATTACTATGGAAGAGGGAACAGCTGATTTGGATCATAAGCTTCAGTCCATTTCTGTAGGAAATGAAACATTAGTGGCTGATATTAAGGAGAAATTCATTACTATGGAAGAGGGAACAGCTGATTTGGATCATAAGCTTCAGTCCCTTTCTGTAGGAAATGAAACATTAACTGAGAGAATCAAAACTGCTGAATGTGACAATCGGATTTTGTCTAAAGCTTATGACAGATTGACAGAAAGATTGTCAATACAAGAAGGCACGGTTTATGCCATAAAAATTATGTCCAAAGATGAAATGTTATCTCTAACGGACAAACTTCATACTTTAGAATCCTCAATGAAGGCTTTGGAACATAATTCTGGACAGGAGATTCAGACATTGCAGAAGGCAATGGTGAATAGAATTGAAAAGATTGAGGAATTTCTAAATTCTGATGAAGAAGAGCAAAGGGTAGAAAGGCAAATTTTAACTATATCTGTGGGTAAATCTCTCCGGGACAATTTCCACAAAGCTCTACCTACAGCTCTACCTGCCTTTCCAGTAAAAACAACAGAGAAGGTGATTGGTTCCAAAAACCCTAGGGTCATCAAGGAGGATACATGGGAGCCTGTCCGTATGAATGATCTCAAGGAAATAAAACAGGCTGTCATGACTTTTGGGATGCAAGCCTCTTTTGTTAAAGAGATGCTAAGAACTTGGGCCACGACAAGCAGAGCAACCCCCTCGGACTGGCTCCAGCTGAGCTCTGCGGTACTTGAGAGTGGACGGCAATTGAAATGGAAATGCTTATTCAGGCAAGAGGCTAGACTCTTGGAACAGCAGGAAAAAGCAAAGGGAATTGACATTTCCCTAGATAAAATTCTAGGTGAAGGGCTCTTTTCCGACCCTCAGGAACAAGCTAATTTGGATGAAAACACACTCTCCATGTGTACTACAGCAGTCTTAAGAGCTTGGGACAGGGTACAAGACCCAGGACAGAGAATGGAATCATTTGTCAGAGTTAAACAGGGTCAGAGAGAACCCTTTAGTGACTTTTTACAAAGATTAACTAAGGCTGTACAAATAGGGATATCTGACCCAGAAGCAAGACGTATAATGATTGAGTCTTTGGCTTATGAAAATGCAAATGTGGAATGCAAAAGGATTTGGGGCCCTTTAAAGCTCAGATCAGTGCCCTTGGAAGAATGGGTCTTGCATACACTCAACGTTGATACATTTGATTATGGCACTGAAGCATGGGTAGAAGAAGCAATTTCCAATGGTAAAAGGAGACACCAGAATACCAAATGTTTTAATTGTGGCAAAATGGGTCATATGAAAAGGAATTGTAGACAACGGATTTTCAGAAATAATAATAATAATGTATCTTTCAGAAATAATAATAATAATAATGCATCTTCTAGAAATAACAGGAATAGGAGGACTCAGCCTTCAGGTTTATGAAGAAGATGTGGAAAAGGCAGACATTGGACGAATGAATGCAGGTCTACAAGAGATAGACAAGGCAACCTGATACAGACGGAAAACATGAGAGGGGGCCCTCACAGGCCCCCATGGCAAACATGGTTCAGTCATTTCCAGTTTCTGCAGAGAACGTGCCTCGTCAGGACAATTAGGAAGCCCCATGCCTATTGTTACAAGCAATAACGATCAGAAAGATAAGTTACATGTGTTTTGGCAAACTTCTATAAATGATCAAAGACCTAAAATGAGAGTGTGTGTAAATGGCATTTTTATTACTGGCCTGCTGGACACAGGTAATGATGTAAGTATCATTACCCCAGAATCTTGGCATCCGTATTGGCCTCTTCAGAATGTAAATGTTCAGCTCCTGGGAATTGGAACCCTATCTCAAGTAAGGCAGAGCAAGAGATGGGTTGAATGTATAGGGCCAGAGGGACAAATAGGAAAATTAAGGCCATATGTAGCCAATATTGCAATGAATTTATGGGGTCGTGACCTATTACAACAATGGAATACCAAAATTAACATTCCTGCTACTTCTAGAGCCTATATTTCTGAGAATAATATTAAAAGATATTACAAATGGAGAAAACCGGCCATTCGGGCTGTACAAGAACAAACAATTGATGTCCCTTCAGAGATACCAACAGCCTTGCCTCTAAAATGGTTGACTGAGAAACCAATATGGACACAGCAATGGCCTTTAGCTGAGGAAAAGTTACAGGCTTTAGAACAGCTGGTACAAGAACAATTAGATGCTGGACATATAGAAGAATCTACCAGCCCTTGGATTTCTCCTGTATTTGTGGTTAAGAAAAAATCAGGTAAATGGAGAATGGTGACAGATCTCAGGGCCATCAACAAGGTTATTCAACCTATGGGCCCTCTGCAATCTGGAATTCCTTTGCCCTCTTTATTACCAAAAGGATGGCCTCTCATAGTTATTGATTTAAAGGATTGTTTTTTCACTATACCTTTGCAAAAAGAAGATAGAGAAAAATTTGCCTTCACAGTGCCTACTTATAACAATTCTCAACCTTCGAGGAGGTACCACTGGACCGTCCTCCCCCAGGGTAAGTTAAATAGCCCCTCCCTGTGCCAATATTTTGTGAACCAACCATTGCAAATAATACGCAAGAAATTTCCCAAATCTACAGTATACCATTACATGGACGACATTTTGTTATCCAATTCAAACATGGATACCTTGAACAGACTGTTTGAAGAAATAAAGATACTTTTACCTAAATGGGGATTGCAAATTGCTCCTGAAAAGATTCAGAAGGGAGATTCTGTTAATTATTTAGGTTATAAAATAGGTTTGCAAAAAATTAAGACACAAAAAGCACAAATTAGGAGAGATCGCCTTCGGACTCTTAATGACTTTCAAAGACTGTTAGGAGACATTTCCAGTCTACGATCAGCTATTGGAATAACACCTGATCTGATAATTCATTTGAACAAAACCTTGGATGGTGATAAAGATTTAAACAGTCCCAGAGAATTAACAGCTGAAGCAGAAAAGGAACTGACAATGATTGAGGAAAAATTACAACAGGCACATGTGGACAGGGTGAATCCAGAGCTCGATTGTATTCTCGTCATACTACCATCAAAAATTTCTCCTACAGGAATTTTAATGCAGAGAGATGACATTATTTTGGAATGGATCTTTTTACCACATAAACCAAGTAAGAAACTGAAAACTTATGTGGAAAAAGTCTCTGAGTTAATTATAAAAGGCAAGCTGAGACTTCATCAACTAGCAGGCATAGACCCAGCAGAAATTATAGTGCCTTTCACTGCTGATGAACTAAAGAAATTATGGGAAGATAATGAACCATGGCAAAGAACTTGTGCTAATTTTTTGGGAGACATTAATAACAACTATCCAAAAAGCAAGAGGCTTAACTTCATAAAGAGAACCTCTTGGATTCTTCCTCGAATCGTCCGTGATGCTCCAATAACTGGAGCCCGTACATTTTATACTGATGCCAATAAATCAGGGAAGGCAGATTACAAATCAGAAGACTTGGGTAAGGTGGAACAAAGTCCTTATAATTCTGTCCAGAAGGCCGAATTATATGCCATTCTTATGGTGCTAAGGGATTTTAAAGAACCTATTAATATAGTCACTGATTCACAATATGCAGAAAGAGTTATTTTACATATTGAAACTGCTGAATTTACACCTGATGATATAAAACTAACCTCATTGTTTCTCCAGGTTCAAGATTTGATCAGGAACAGGCTTTGACCTATGTACATAACACACATCCGATCCCATACAGGTCTGCCAGGTCCTCTAGCACAAGGTAATGCAGAAATTGATCAATTATTGATTGGTAGTGTGCTACAAGCCTCTGAATTTCATAAAAAAAAAACATCATGTTAATAGCAAAGGTTTGAAGAAAGAGTTTTCAATTGCATGGCAACAAGCTAAGGAGATTGTAAAGAAATGCCCTACTTGCTCTTTCTATAACCAAATGCCACTGCCTGCAGGGGCTAATCCAAAGGGCACCCAAAGGAATGAAATCTGGCAGATGGATGTGTTCCACTTTGCAGAATTTGGCAAATTAAAATATGTTCATCACACCATTGACACTTATTCAGGCTTTCAGTGGGCAACTGCTTTAAGTTCAGAAAAAGCTGATTCAGTAATCACTCATTTATTAGAAGTCATGGCTATCATGGTTATACCTACACAAATAAAGACAGATAATGGTCCTGCTTATGTCTCTAGGAAAATGAAACGGATTTTTGATTATTACAATATCAAGCATGTTACAGGTATACCATACAATCCTACAGGTCAAGCAGTCATAGAAAGATCAAATCGAACTATAAAGGATATGTTGAACAAACAGAAAGGGGTGGAAAACACCCCCAGAAATAGGTTACATAATGCTTTGTTAACCTTGAATTTTCTCAACGCTAATGAGAAGGGAACAACAGCTGCAGAAAGACATTGGATAATGGAAAAGTCTACTGAACTAAATCAACCAGTTTATTTCAAGGATGTGCTGACCTCACAATGGAAGCCAGGATATGTGCTACGTTGGGGAAGGGATTTTGCTCTTATCTCCACAGGTGAGGAAAAATTGTGGATACCGTCAAAATTAATAAAGGTTCGGTTTGAAGAAGAGAAGCCACTTGGAAAAGATAAATAACAATTCTTTCATAAGGATGGCGAGCATACTGATGGTAAGAAATACAGATAGGTTGGAGGCAGGGTTCTTTTCTTATCTCCACAGGAAAATACTCATCTTCAAAGAAATTAAGGGACCCTGAATATTTAATTACTGATGCTTGGACACATTTTTGTAAGTATTAATTATATATATATATATATGTCTTATTAAACATTTCTTTATAAATATGTAGAGCTGGTTTTGAAATTGGACTCTGGCTCAGTCCCTCTCCAATTCCAAGCCTGTTAGTAAGAGAAAAACCCAGAGTTTCTGGAGTTTCTGTCTCATGTCAAGAGCCATATGGGACAGAAAGAAAGATGAGTTTAGAAAACATCTTTGCTTTTCTTCATATCTATCATACTTTTCATTGAATATATCTATCATGCCTTTCATTGAATATATATATGTGTGTGTGTGTGTGTGTGTGTGTGTGTGTGTCTATATATGTCTATATGATTAATGTTTAAGTTTTTCACAATGAACATTGAGTTTTTCCTGAAGTGACATTTAAAGTTTCCAGGAAGAAGATGGGGCCCCACAACAACAACTCTACCTGGTTGATATGACGTCATGATACTGATAGCGCTACTACAAGACCTGTTTTGGATACCAGCTGCACAAGTCGATCCCAACTTGGTTAGCTGAAATGGTGCACATCTTGTACAACATTCTGGCCAGACCTGCACAAAATACTCAGAGACTATTTGCAATTTTAAAAGACATTGATCTTGAAATTTAACCATCATTTTACTTTCACAGGATCCCCCAGAAAGAACGTCGCCCCCATGACAGCTGGAAGTAATTCTAGAGGACAACGTCCCCTCTCCCAGTAAAATTTACCCCTGGGTTTAGGGACATCATTTAGGGGTTGGGAGGTTGGGGGAGGAATTTTATAAGCTCAGGGATCATTTTGAAAAAAAAAAAGAGGGAATGATGGGATAATAGATTTATAATTGTGAGTTACTGCTTTTAGACAAATATATTGGTATCGATTCTTGTATATTGATACAAAGTTAAATTATATTGACTATTGTATGCATGCATGTTTCTATCTCTTTTAAAACATTTTTTATGTATTGACATATATTGTATTGATAAATATATAATGTATATATTTACCATATTGCAGTGTACATTTCTACCTCTGATTAAGATAGTTATATAATGTTTATATATTGATATATATTTACTATATTGCAATGTATATTTGTACAGTGTTTATATTTAGAGGTCATTATCCTCATTTGTTACACAGTTGTTTATTGTCTTAGTCTTTAAGTTAGATAGATATTGAGAATTATATAGATAAATAGTCATCTAAGTTTGTCATTTATAATTAGACTAATCAGATTCTCTAGATATATAGAGATTATACTCAGTATAGATAGATAATCTTCGACCTCTTCAAAGAGCTGTAGAAAATGGCCTTTAATCTAACTCAGAGTTTTGTGATAGTGAGACACAATTGCTCCTGGCAACACCGCTCTATTCCCGAGAGAATGTTGAGCACCAAAGACACTCCACCTGGAGTCTTTCTATTTGGCAGAACTGGCCTTTGGGCAAAGAAATGCCCATACCTCAACCACTGACAGAGATACAGAGCGTGCATCAATGGATAAAACAGGACTGTCATATCCTGCCAAGACAGGGTAAGATAGTTTTGAAAAGTTGCTTGCCTTAGAAAATGGTATGTCAGTTATGTTAGGCCTTAGCCAAAATTGGTTGACTCAACATTGCAAACAAGACTTTGGGTGATTGCCCAGGTAGTCAGTTGTCTCTGTCAATTGTTGCACATTTTGGATATATCTCGTTTGTTGAGTAGTGTTTATTCCCTTCTCAGATCTTTGACGGAGTTGAAGATTATATAATTGTAGTTATCTCTACATTATTTGGACTCCTTGAGATAGAATGTTTAGCAAAGCTTTTGTTCTCAATATTGTTTGTTATATTTATTATTTGTTGTTATTGTATATAGTTGTATTTGGTTTGGTTCTGTCTTATTTAGACAAAAAGGGGAGATGTAGGGATAAGTCCCGCCCCTTGGGGGGCGTGTTCGCCTCGAGCTAATGTTTGCCTATAAATTTGGCGAGTGTGCTCCCAGTGGTCCCTTCTGCTTTCCTGGTCTCCGCGGGAACGGTGGTTCTGTAAGTCTATTTCGCCATTAAAGCTGTATATATATTTTTACAATCTGTCTGCATTCGTTTATGCCGTTACATAGACACTGATTTTAAAAAGAGTAAACTGTGCCAATGCTCGAAAACCATGTTTATTAAAAGAATAAAAGGCTTTGTTATCTGTCTGGGTAGGTGGGTGGGTTGGGTTCATAGATGGAGAAACAAGCTAAAAAGAACATTTCAAGAATACAAAACCAGTCCTCCAGGACTCAGCACACCTCAAACAAACACAGGCTGTGCTGGAGATTTTCAGTTTCAACCTCCAGATTGGATACCTACCCATCTCCACCTCACCTAGGAGAGGAAGCTGACCTATACCAACTGCATCAAAGATCTCAAAGAGCTGGGCAGGCCACTCTGGGTCCCTTATGTTGGTGCTCTTCCTCCTATGCCCTCTAAACCTTTTCTGTATGATCTATTAAGAGAAGTAAATGCCAGCCTTGGCCAAGGTTCCCTGTGAGTCACTGAGTGGATGCTCAGGTGCGCACTCACCATCAGAGAAAACGTTTTAATAGGGCCCCATTTTTTTGAAAAGCAGACTCCATACAGGATGCTGCAATCTTCACATTCACAGCGGTAAAGTTACTCTACTCTAATCCTCAGAACAAAAGAATATCTCTGAGTTAATAAACCTAAATGTCTTGATCATGGTGCCCTCTTTAGCCTCCCTGGAGATGAGCTGGGGGAGTCCTTTCATTTCTTTATTCCCTAATTTGATGCTTTCCAAACCTTTTCAAAAGAAAGCCCAAGTAGAAAATGCTGATTCCTGCTGCTCCCGGCAGCCAATCTGGGGACTCCAGTCCATGTCATTTGCTTCCCTGACAGCTGAGGAGACCAGGTGTCTTGAGCCATTGGCATGGATTGCAAGGCACAGCAAAGGCACCAGTTTGGGGCATGGATGCTGTGCCCAGTGACACTGGATATAAATGACACCACTAAAGCCATGGAGACTTTGCCTCTGGAAATCGGATGTCACTGTGGCCTCCACTGCTGTCGTTCTCAGAAGGCTGCAATGGGCTCACTGACAAGAGCTCACAGAGGGATCTGGTCTACTGGTTCCCAGTAAGTAGCCTTCCAGGCTGGTTCTTGGGTTCTCTGAGAAATTATAACTTTTTTCTTAGGTTCTATGTATATTCACAATGTTCAAAACAACACAGCAACGTATATATGAAGACTTTGCTATACTATCCCCATATCCTCCATGGCCCTTCACAACTTTTAAAGCATCAGTCTTAAAGGCTATGTATTCCGGTCCTGGAGAGATAGCTCAATGGTTAGAGCACTAGCTGCCTTTCCTAAAGACCTTGGTTCAATTCCAGCACCCATACGGTGGCTTACAATCATCTGTGACTCCAGTTCCAGGGTATATGATGCCCTCATCTACGTTCCCCAAGCATCAGGTACACACATGGTACACAGTTACACATGCAGAGAAAACACCCATACAAATACTATAAAATGTTTAACTTTTTAAAAGTCTGTTTGTCCCTCTGGCATTTCTTTCTACAGAAATAATGTAGAGAAATCAATGTTTAACTATGAATTTGATGGTGTATAATTACATAAGTTTATGGCTACAAAGTCATGTTTTGATTTATAAATACAATGTAGAACAAATAGATCAAACTGCTTAATACACCCATCAACTCAAATACTTAAATACTCAAAATTTTATGGTAAAATATTTCAAATTATACTCTTAGCAATTCTCAATGTGCAGTATTGTTACTAGCAGCATTTACCATGACAAACAGTAAGTTTCAAAAAAAATTACAACTAATTTTAGATTTTAGAAAACACCTTGATCTGGGATAGCTGGATCAGAAATCAATATTCTTATCACTCCTAATTCTTAAACAAAAAATGCATAAATATAGATCTAGATAGATACTGTGTGTATCATTTTACCACTGGTTTTTTACAATTAACAAAATATCTACCTGAGAACCCAGAGTTTCCCAGGGGCACCGATCTCTTCAATGGAGTTGCACCATGGTTTATTCTATTGTTCATTATTCATTGATATTTATTTGGTTAATTCTCAATTTTGTACTATAAGCAGCAACATGCATACCATTTTTAATGTATGTTTTTAGAAGAAACTCCCAGAAACATCATTATGAGGCCAGAGGCCGAATTTATTCATAATTTTGATAAATCTTACTAAATGGCCCTCCGAGAGGTTGATCATTTTGTCTCTCCTAGAAATGTCTGACAATTCCTATTCCTCCCACAGCTTTGCCAACAGAGTATGTGGACCAACATTTGGGTTTTTGCCAGTCTGATGTATTTTAGTGTCATTTTAAATTTCATTTATCTTTTGTGGAAGGTTCATCATCTTTTCATTTTTTGAGACCATCTATAATTCTGGTAATAAAGCCTCTTTCTACTGGAATCAGCCAGCATTTTCTGTTGCTAAACACTGCTGGTTAAGACCCTTCCCTCCCGGAAATCACAGTGTTTCTGCACATACTTTATTCATTTATCTAGACAAGGTGTCATTTAGCCCAGGCTAGCCTCAGGTTTGTTCTGTAGCTAAGGAGGAACCATTAGCTTCTGCTTTCCGTGCCTCTACCTTCTGAGTGGTAGGACTACAGATGTTCACCACCACACCCAACTTGTGGTGCTGAGTACCAAACCCAGGGCCTGATCCAATCACTTGTTTTAATAATGGTATTTAAAATACTACAGCAGGGTCTGGGACCACCAAGGGAGTAGGCCTGAGCCAGGACCTCTGAGTGTCTGGGCATCCGAGTCTATGAGCTTGAAGGGAGTAGGCCTGAGCCAGGACCTCTGAGTGTCTGGACATCCGAGTCTATGAGCTTGAAGGGAGTAGGCCTGAGCCAGGACCTCTGAGTGTCTGGACATCCGAGTCTATGAGCTTGAAGGGAGTAGACCAGAGCCAGAGTCCTTTGAGGGACCACACCCAAGACAGGAACCTCCATAGGAACAGGCCCAGACCAGGGACAAATACGGAAACAGGACTGAGCCAGCAACCTTGGCCAGAGCAGGCCTGAGAGAGGAAAACTCCACAAAAGCAGGTAAAAGGAAGCAACAGCTGAGAGAGTTGGCCAGAACCAGAGACCTCTGTGGGTCCGGGCTTGAGTCTGGGACCTCCAAGGGAGTAGACAGGAACCAGAGATGACCTCTGCAGGTCCAGGTGTGAGTCTGGGACCAACAAGGGAGTAGGCCTGAGCCAGGACCTCTGCCAGAGCAGGCCCAAGGCAGCAACCTCAGCACAAAGAGCCTCAAGCAAGCAATATCTGTGGTAGAAGGCTCAAACACTCCTTGGTATTGCAGAACAAAGCCCAGGAGCATCGACTGACCTCCAGAAACACGGATTGACCAACAGGGTAGCTGGAACCATGGCCCTGACTGTACCATATAGAGCAACCACCTGAGCCTGGTCCATAGAAGATTGATCACCATAGTCAAAGACAGTCCCAACTACATTAATCGGAGGAAAAGATAGGTAGACAAGGTAAAAACACATGCAACACCACAAAGATACAACACCAGTAAAAACTAGTGATGCTATAATAGCAAGACTTGATCATCCAAATAAAGATGAGGCAGAAGAAAATGACCTAAAAGTAACTTTAGGAGAATATTTGAGGTTTTTAAAGAGAAAATGAAAAATTGCCTCAAAGAAATGGAGAAAAAACACAAACAAAAAAATTGGAAGACATCAATAAATCCCTTAAAGAAATCTATGAACAATAAATCAAACATATGAAAGAAAATATTCAAGATTGAAAATGGAAAGAGAGACAATAAGGAAAACACAAGCTGAGGAAATTATAGAAACAGAAATCATGAGAAAATTATCAGGAACCACTAATGCAAGCATAAACTGCAGAATACAAGAGATGGAAGAAAGAATCTCAAGTACTGAAGATACAATAGAGGAAATAGACTCATCAGTCAAAGAAAACATTACATCTAACAAAAGCTTAACCCAAAATATCCAGGAAATATGGGATACTATGAAAAGACCAAACGTAAGAATAATAGGTATAGAAGAAGGATAAGAAGTTCAACTCAAAAGCACAAAAAATATATTTAACAAAATCATAGAAAAAAACATTCCCAACTTAAAGAAAGATATGCCTATGAAGATACAAGAAGATAATAAAACATCAAATAGACTGGATAAAAAAAAAGTACCCTCATCACATAACAATCAAAGCACTAAACACACGGTATAAAGAAAGAAAATTAATAGCTGCAAAGGAAAAAGGCCAAATAACATATAAAAGCAGGCCTATCAGAATTACACCTGACTTCTCAATGGAAACAATGAAAGCCAGAAGGTCCTGGTCAAGCGTAATGCAGACACTGAGAGACCAACCCAGACTACTATACCCAGAAAAACTTTCAATCACCATAGAAGGACAAAACAAGGTATTCCATGACAAAACCATATTTAACCAATGCCTAGTCACAAATCCAGCCCTATACAAAGTACTAGAAGGAAAACTCCAACCCAAGGAAGTTGGCTACATCAACTAAAACACAAACAATTGATGATCTCACAGCAGCAAATCCCAAAAATGGGAAAACACACAAAACAACCTCACTAACAACAAAAACTAAATTAACAGAAGATAGCACACACTGGTCATTAATATTCTTTGATATAAATTGACTCAAATCACCTATAAAAAGACACAGGCTAACAGATTGGATATGAAAACAGAATCCATCCTTCTTCTGCATAGAAGAAATACACCTCAGCCTCAAAGACAGACAGGAGGACCAATGGAACCAAATCAAAGACCCAGATATAAATACACACACCTATGAACACCTGATTTTTGACAAAGAAGCAAAAAAACATAAAACGGAAAAATAAAAGCATATTTAAAATATAGTGCTGGCATAATTTGATGTCAACATGTAGAAGAATGAAAATAGATCTGTATCTATCACCATGCACAAAACTCAAGTTCAAATGAATCAAAAACCTCAACATAAAGCCAGCCACACTGAACCTCATAGAAGAAAAAGTGGGAAGTACATGTGAAGGCATTGGCACAGGAGAGCACTTCCTAAATATAACCAGAGCAGCACAGACACTGAGAGAAACAATTAATAAATGGGTGAGAGTTCTCTGTTTAGGTCTGTACTCCATTTTTTTATTGGATTGTTTGTTTTTTTGATGACCAGTTTCATGGGACCTCCTAAAACTGAAAAGCTTCTGTAAAGCAAAGGACACAGTCAACAAGACAAAACGATAGCCTAGAGAATGGGAAAAGAGCTTCACCAACCCCACATCAGACAGAGGTCTGATCTCCAAAACATAAAAAGAACTCAAGAAATTGGTCATCAAAAGAGCAAATAATCCAATAAATAAAAATGGAGTACAAACCTAAACAGAGAACTCTCACCAGAGGAATCTGAAATGGCTGAAAGACACTTAAGGAAATATTCAACATCCTTAGCCATCAGAGAAATGCAAATTAAAACAACTCTGAGATTCCATCTTATACCTGTAAGAATGGCCAAGATCAAAAACACTGATGACAACTTATGCTGGAGAGGTTGTGGGGGTAAAAGGAACACTCCTGCATTGCTGGTGGGAGTGCAAGTTGGTACAGCCCCTTTGGATATCAGTATGGTGATTTCTCAGAAAATTCAGAAACAACCTTCCTCAAGACCTAGCAATACCACTTTTGAGTATATACCCAAAGGATGTTCAATCATGCCACAAAGACATGTGTTCAGTTATGTTCATAGCAGCATTGTTTGTCATAGCCAGAACCTGGAAACAACCTAAATGCCCCTTTACCAAAGAATGGATAAGGAAAATGTGGTATATTTACACAATGGAGTACTACATAGCAGAAAAAAATAATGACAACTTGAAATTTGCAGGCAAATAGATAGATCTAGAAAACATGATATTGAGTAAGATAACCCAGAAAGACAAATATCATATGTACTCACTCATAAGTAGTTTTAGACATAAGGAAAAAAATCAGCCTACAAATCACAATCCCAGAGAACCTAGACAACAATGAGAACCCTAAGAGAGACATACATGGATCTAATCTACATGGGAAGTAGAAAAATAAAAGATCTCCTGAGTAAATTGGGAGCATGGGGACCATGGTAGAGGACTGAAGAGGAGGGGAGAAGAAGGGAGGGAAACAGAGAAAAATGTATAGCTCAATAAAATCAATAAAACTAAACAAACTACAGCAAAGAAGGTGGGCTTTGCCTCAGGTGTATGCTCTTAGAGATACAGGGGAGACAACAGTGGTGGTCACAGGCTATCCCTACCTCCATCCTTGGCCCGAGAATCTTGAACTTTACCACAGTTCTCTGCCACACACTGGATGTGGGAAGAAGTAGTAGTGTCCCGACGCTGAGCCTCTTGTGAAGCAGCAACTCTGCTTCATGGTTCAACAACTTCAAAATATGTACAGTGTTATATTCTAAATCCTTCATCTTTGTTTTCCATGATTAAGTCAGTCTCTGTATGTTGAGGGTACCTGTGAATGCCATCAAACTACCACAGTTTTTCCTTCTTTCCCTAGAGCTCACTACCCCCACATTAATGAATTTCAACTACTTCTGCCAAGTCTTACAATTTAAGCTGACTTTGGCCTATGGATTCCTCCCTCCAGTGTTAAGCCCTGATTTTATTTAAGAAAAGAAATCAGGATTAGGGGAAATAGTATGGAGGAGACGGTTGCAGGGAAAGCTCTGGCCTCAGGAGCCAACTCTAGCCAGTCAACAGGCAAAGCCTGTATTCAAACCAAGCAATGAATACCATGAGAGATCTGCCCAACAGATTCAGCACTCAGTAGACAGTAGACAAGACTCAGCACCAGGAAGGCTAACCACATGTGGTGCTGGTCGCGATTAGGCGGCTGTAGGCAGGGCTTTTTACACTCTTCCCATTTCTACTTCCTTCTTGCCCATGAAGCGGTTACACAAACCCAGCATATAGGTTATAAAATATGTAAACAAGTCTAACATTTACATATGACAAATCAGGAAGAAATTCACTTTCAAGTAATTCTTTGGCATATATATTACCATTTATTAAAAATGAAAGCAAACTTACACACGAATGAGATGTATGTACAATGTGATTTTGTATTAATTAAAATGTGGCTGAATGTTTGATTCTATAGGACAGAGAATCTTCAGTGTTTCTCAGTTAGTAGACATTTTGGTCCTATAATTAGTTATTCATGCTAAGAACACTGCTTCTCATGAATACATAGGACAAAAATGGCACAAACATAGTTAGAGCCATTTTAGAATTCCAAGCTTGCTGTGGGATATTTGTACACTGTATGAAGATATATTTCTGTTACTGGTATAATAAAGAGCCAAATGGCCAATAGTTAGTCAGGAAGTATAGGTGGGATGGTCTTGACCCACAGCAGAGTGAGCCAGCTGTTAAATGAATAACATTCTTGCTATAGACCAAAGGGAACTGGAGAGTGGATGCACACGTGTGGGGATTTGTTATAAATGCCAATCTGAGTGTTCTCAAGTTGGTTATTATCTAAAAAAAAAATAGGAGGGGAAAGAGAAGAGGGGGGAAATGAAAGGAAAAGAAGAGGATGGAAAGGGGGAGGAAAAAATGAAGGGAGGGAGGAAGGAAGGAAGGAAGGAAGGAAGGAAGGAAGGAAGGAAGTATTGAAAAATGCCTCAGGAGCTGAGGCCCAAAAGAGCTAAGAGCATCTGAATGCTTTTCAATGTCTCTAAAGATGATGGTGTCCACCAATACGCTGTTAGAAAGCCCTTAAACCAAGAAGGTAAGAAGTCCAGGAGCAAAGCTCCCAGGATCCAGTGTCTTGTTACTTCCCATGTCCTACAGCACAAACGCTAACATACTGCTCTGAAGAAACAACACACTAAGAAAAACAAGGAGGAAGCTGCAGAATGTGCTAGACTTTTGCTCAAGAGAATGAAGGAAGCCAAAGCTAACACCAAGAACAGATCGTCAAGGGACACGGGCTGTCATCGCTCGGAGGTTCTCCTTCAGAGTCCAGTCAAGCGGAAGTCTTCAAGAGTCACAAATAAAAGATCAGGCATTGAAAGTAAAATCACACGAATTTGGTGTAGTTTACTCTTTAAAAAAGAATTCTAGCAAACCAAATAAGAGGGTGTGGGGATTGATAGGAAAATGTTTTCAATGCTCACGGTTTTGAAACTGAATACTGACTCATCTCAGAATCTTAGAGTAACATTATAGGAGAATGAAAAATGTGCTTTTCCCATAGTATGTTGTAATTCTAAAATAGATTATTATTGTTGGATAAACGTTCTTTATCTTTAAAATTATTTTTTTTAATCACAGTGATGTTTGTGTGGATGATTCCTGAGGTCACAGGACCTGGGTAGGAGAGCACACTACAGGAAACTGACTAAACAGAATTTTCTCACTTAGTCTGCATTTCCTCGTCATCCTTTTCGCTAACTCTCATGGTCCACGCAACCTTGCAGTTACAACGAAGTCTTTGTGTAAAGGAAAAACAGAAATTGAACTATTTAAACCAGTGGTTCTCAGCCTTCCTAATGCTGCGACCCTTTAATACAGTTCCTCATGTTGTGGTGACCCCCCAACCATAAAACTATTTTCATAAAATCATAACTGTAATTTTATTACTGCTAAGAGTCATAATGTAAATATCTGATATTTCTGATAGTCATAAGTGACCCCAGTGAAGGGTTTGCAACCCACAGGTTGAGAACCACTGATTTAAACCTCTTTTACTTAGTATCTTTATTACAGGGTAAACAGAGATTTTAGCCAAACAGTAACAATGTGTCTATCTACTAGAGTAGATACTAATCCATCTGTATCCATTTTCTACTTGATTCTTGCTTGTCACCTTTCTCTTATGCACACTTTTTACAGGGTCCACTCAAAGCACGAGACTGATCTTTTTGACACAGAGACCTCTGTACTGGCTCCTACGGCTAGCGTGGCCTCTCTCACGTCTCACCCGGTATGGGCTTTCCGCAGCTGGGGCTGTCAATAACAGTACTAAGTTAAGAGCACGGTTGTGTTTATTTCTTTATTTTTCTGTCTGTTTCCTCTAATCCAGGCACTTGAAAACCAGCCATAACAGCAAGTGTCTGCAGACATTCACTAATTCGTTTGCTACAGTTTCCCCTTCGGCGGTGCTGACATGTAATAGATACCGTCAGGATTCTTCCAACGGATAGGAATGATAGGAACTTCGTTGGCTCCTAGGGTTGTGTCTTGAAAATTTATTGAAACCACCTGGCTTTGGAGAGCCTGCTCTGGGAGATATCTAACTAGCATCATGAAAAATTTCAGACCTACGGAAAAATTGAAGATGGACGAAGGTCACCCATACAGCTTCCTTCTTCTCCTTAGTTTTAATGCATTCACTTTGTCTTGCTGTGTGTAGGATCACAGGAGAAGAAATTGTACTAAGAGTGACACTTTCGCCCTACACAGTTGAGCACTTGCTTCTAAAGAGCATGAGCATCCTCCCCACATAAGTGCGTCGCCATTACGGACCTCAGAATAGTTCATGTTGTTGCAATCAGCAGACAGCAGCTCAGACTTTTTGGTTGACACACTGAGGTTCTTAGCGCTATTTTCTCTCCAGGATATACTTGAGGTTAATGTGTTGCCTTCGTTGCCATGTCTTCCTGATTTTTTTTTATCCTCAACGGTTTTCCTGCAAATCTGCCTTCCTCCCTTCCCTTGTTCACTCTTTAATCATGGCGGCGTTTCCAAAGACTCTTCAGCCTGAAAATCATTTTCCTATACTTTGATTTGGGGTAAGCATTTTGAAAAGATTTGGGCAACACCTTGTAAGTGATGTTTCTATTCTCTATACGTTTCATTAGCAGCCTATGCCCCATTTCTAAAGATACTAATTTTGATGACTAGGGTAAGAAGGAATCTGGCAAACGTTTTCACGGAAAAGGTACACTTTCCTTTTGTAATCTGCAGACTAAGAAATGACCCTTTGAGAAGGTGTGCATGCTCCTTCCCCTGAAAGCTTCCTGTCCACCGACTGATGGTCATCCAGCGACATCAGTCAAGACTGACCGTGACACTGTCGGTGGCAGAATAAAAACTTCCGAATATCCTCTATGTGTTATTTGTGATTCTTTGGGAAAGAGAATGTTTCCCTTCATCCCAAACAACACCACTTCTGATTTTTTTCAAAAGTCACAATGTTCTAACCCATGATTCTTATCTCTTGATGTTATTTTTGAAATGTGGTCCAAAGAAACCACTTGAAGTTGGTAAAGCTTGCAACTTTGTTACATTATTAAATATTTCCATCATAAGAAAGAAGTTATAACATATAAAAATAATGATTTTTAACAACCAGTCCTTTATTGAAGTGTTAATAATACAGCCCAAAGGCCCCTCTGTGCTCCTCATTATTCAGGGAAAATAATTTATACTGCCATTCCAATAAAATATAGAAAGGCCACTCGGACAGTTTCAAAGATTTAAGGCAGTGAAAACGTAGCTGTTTCTTCTGATTACCGACCTCCTTTCCTGAGCAGCCCAAATTCCATCAGCTCAGCTCAAACTGAGGCTGAAGCTAGCTCACTGGGGGCTGTGCAGGAAAGGGCTGTGGTAAAAACTGCGGGTTCCTTATAAATATCATGATGAAAACAGGCTCTGGGTTAAAGGAGAGGTTAGGGTGATAAGAAGCCCAGAACACTGTCGGAGTTAAATTAAGCTAGCAAGTGGATTTAAGATAGCCAAGCTGGCCTGTTTAAGAGGCAGGCATGGGCCCTGAAAGACAAGGCTGCGGTCTGCCGGCCTACTGAACAGCTTCCCTGAGGAACGCTCTCTCTCTCTCTCTCTCTCTCTCTCTCTCTCTCTCTCTCTCCACATATTCTTGCTCCTAATGCACTAATTATAACTGGGTAAATTCTAAAAATGGTCTCTTGAAAGCCTCTACCTATTTCAAGAAAGAGACCCCTAAGGCTGCCCTGTGAACAAGGAGTTAAATACTAGGTAATGGAGGATAACTGTGTCTACATCTCAGTAGCTATAACACACACACACACACACACACACACACACACCACATTCTGTTCATAATATTCCTACCCACAGGACTTTGAAGGAGGTTTGAGTAACATTTGTCATTGAGAAAACAGGGAAGCAGGCAGTCTAATCTGCAGCACAGTGTGTCCTGAGCCACTGAATCCTCTGTCTCTTGGTGCCCAGAACCTGGCCTGATGCCATGATGCTGAGAGCCAGTTGCTGAACTTACAAATGACTATTCACCGGAATATAAAGGTCATGTCTCAGCCTCTGGCCTAAACTACAACAGGGCTACATCTAAATATTTTTAAACACACACACACACACACACACACACACACACACACCATTACACCATATGTTACTCCTCTGCGAGTCCTTTTATTGGTGAATTAAATTTTTAATTACATTTATTAATAAAGTACAAACAGGGAGTGAAGAGATACTATGGTTTGAAGGTGTCCCCTTCTCCAGATTCCCATGTTCCAGCATAGACACAAAACAGTGCTAAATGTGGAATATTTAAGGGGTGATTAAGTCAGAAGACACTCGCCAGGAATAAATTCATGATATTTTTATGAACATAAGTTTATTGTCAAAAGAGCAGGTCTGTTAAAAAGCAAATTCAAGTCCTATTGACCTTCTCTCTCACATTCTTGGTCCTTCTGCCCTTGTCAGACGTAAGCCCCCAGATCATAGACTTCCAGGCCTTCAAAGGAGAAGAACTGGGTTTCTACTCTTTATGAATTTATCTGTGGCATTCTGGTGTAGCAGCACCAAACACCCTTCGTGCTGGAATGAGAAGAGGGTGCAAGAGAGAAATAAAAGGCAAAGACTTATCCACTTTGACGTTTTTCTTTTTGTTATTATTGTTGTTGCTATTGATTTTGAAACAGTGTCCCTCCACATATCCCTGGATATCCTAGGTCTTTCTATGTAGACCAGGCTATCCTCAACCTCACAGAGAGCCTCCTGTCTCTGTTTCCCAAGTCCTGGGACTAAAGACACGCACCACCATACCAAGCTAAACATTTTTTTTATTTTATTGTATTATTTATTGATTTTATGTATATGGTTGCTTTGCCTGCATATATATCTGTGCACCACAAACGTGCCTGGTGCCTATAGGGGTCAGAGGAGGAAACTAGATAGTTGTGAGCCACCATGTGGGTTCTGGAACTCAAACCCTGGTTCTCTGCAAGAGCAGCCAGTGCTCTTCACCGCTGAGCCATATCTTCAACACCCTGACATTTTTCTTAAGGAAACAAACTCAGCCCCATTTGCCCGCTCACACTAAATAATAACTGTGGTTTATTCTTCCAGTCCAATGTTGCTTTCCCTTCCTCAGTGGGCACTGAACCAACCTCTTTATCAGATGGACCTTACAACCCCATGCTGTGTGGAGGACCTCAGAGAAGTATGTGGGCTAAGTCTTGTACAAGCATCGAACATGTGATTTCTTTTAAATTTTCTAATAAATGAAAGTACTGCTGTAGTTAACATTTTAAGATTAGCATCAATATCACCCTATTAATAGTAACACTGTACCACCGTGTATTCCTCAATTGACAGATAAAAATACTCCTATAAGCTTGGCCTGGGTATATTCTTAATATAATACTGCAAGAAATTAGGAACCATTTTAATTAGATGCAATTAAATACTCGTATTTCTTAAGTTCCATTATGGCCTTGGACTGTGTCCCACCAAGATCCTCTAAACACCAAATGCTTTGGATCTTGCAGTGGAAAAGCACTGGAGCAATATGTTCTACATAACATAAGTGAAAAGATCCTGTCCCTTCCCATCTTGTCCTTTCCCCTCCCACCCCTTCCTCTCCCTATGGATCTCATCTGTGGGACTCAACACACAGTCAGCTGGGGTCCAAGCAGAAAAAGGGAATGAAGAGCACATGGCGTCAGCCTGCGTCCTGTATGCTCTGATACCCAGAGACACTTTTGCTTTAACTGAGGAGGAGGAAATGGTTATATGAGAATACATAATTAAAAAGTGGCTTAAAGAACTTGCTTGGGGACTTAACTCAGTTAGAAGATTGTCAGCCTCACAAGCACAAAGACCTGGGATGAGTTCAATTCCCAGAATTCCCCTTGTAAAAGCTGAGTATGTGGACAGTCACTATGACTCAGCAGGTAGAGGGGCTTGCCACCAAGCCTGATGATGAAATCACCAGAACCTACATGATAGAAGGAGAAAACTGATTCTGAGTCCTCTGACCCCACATGTGCCCCATAACATGCACATGTCCATGCATGATGGATAGATAGATAGATTATAGATAGACAATAGACAGATAGATACATACATATATAGATGATAGATATAGAGAGACAGATAATAGATAGAAACATACATACATATATAGATGATAGATAGATATAGATAGATAATAGATAGATTATAGTTAGAAGATAGATAGATAGATAGATAGATAATAGATAGATAGATAGATAGATAGATGATAGATTCATACATACATACATAAATGCAAATATAGATAGACAGAGAGATAAGCAGATCTCTGGGGCTCACTGACAAAACTGCCTAGCCTGCTTAGCAAGCTCCAAAAGAGATCCTGCCCTGCACACCATAGCCCCCCCCAAAAAATAAGAAGGGAATGGTATTTGAGGAACTACACCCAAGGTTGGCCTGTAGTCTCCATATTCACATACACACATACGCCCACATGGACATATGCAAATGTTCATACATGCACACACAAAAAGAATTTTGTTTACTAATCCAGGGTTAAGAAACCTAGAGGCAAAGAACTTAGAGAATATTTGGTGCACGATCATATTACCATGGTCATCAATTTTTCATCTTACTGGTCTATGATTATAGTAAGTTGGGTTTCGTTGTCAAATTGTGGATCAAGAAGACTGCAACATCTCAATTACATCAAAAGGCAAAGAAAAAGCAAGTTTTGGGGGCTTTTTCCCCCCCTTGCCCATCTGTTTTTAGAAGGAAGAAAATCTTTCCCAAAAGTTTCTCCCTGGGAACTTTACCAGCAATTCCCTCAGGGACCTCTGATGGAGTTCACATTGTCGGCTCGGACTATGGAGAGACAAGAAAAATGTGCACGGAAACTTTTCCAAGCTGAGAAGCTGACATGGCAGCAAAGGGTTAGGTCTCTATCCCAAGATGATGGAACACAGGGCAAGGTGTTAAGGATTTCTCATGGAAAGCCAGGAAGCGAAGATGGCCCTGTAGAGAAGGGAAGTGAGTCTGGCCTGCAGCTGTGCTCTTTGGGCTTCGGAGTCAAAGTACACATTTGCTTTACACCTCAGTTACTCCAGTTCATCTCACCAACCCATTGTCCCTTCTTACTGCCTGCTCCCAAGGGTTAAAAGCTTTAATATGTCTTGTCTTGCTTTGCATTTAAGTTTTTCACTTTGTTTTGTTTTGGACAGAGGGCTATCATTAAATAGCCCTAGCTGTTCTAGATATCACTGTGGAGAACAGACTGACCCCAAATGTGAGTGACCCCTCTGTGACTGCCTGCTGAGTTCCAGGATGACAAAGGTGTGCTACGGTGCCCTGCCTTCTTTGGGGAGAAATTCAAATTCACTATAGAAAATACTAATAAGTCAATAATAGAGAACAGAAGGCAGAGGTAAGGGAGGTGATTCAGTGGGTGAAACACCTGCACTACAAACTTGGGGACCTCAGTGTGAATCCCCAGCACCTATGCGAAAATGTAGGGCATGATTGTGCTAGCCTGGAACCCCAGCATCGGGGGTAAAAACAGGCATATCTCAAGAGCTCCCTGGGCGGGCAGCCTAGCCAAAATGGCAGTTCAGTTCAGGGAGAGATCATGTCTCAAAGTAATAAGGTAGAGAGAGCTGTAGATGACACCAAATATCATGTGCTCTCCACATGAAGGTACCACACACACACACACACACACACACACACACGCACAAAGAAAATAGCAACCATGCCCTCCTGAGATACGCGTGCTACTACTGCTCACAGCTTGGTGCACACTTCCTTAGCTACAGCTGTATTAATGTGCAGGCGCACATCTGACAAAGCCCCTCCCCCTCAGCACTCTCTGCCACGGCAGCACATGTAAGAACGGCAAGACAAATGTGTGGACCCCGCTTTAAGAGTTGAACTGTTTTGAGAAACAGACCGAACTATTTAGAGAGTAACAAATGTTACTGCCAGAAAAAGCATGGGGAAACAGACACTGCCGTAAAAAAGTTTGGACCGCTGTCAATTCGCAGTTAATTCATCAGGTTTCTATCTCAGAAAATGTGAGGTTGCGGAGCTCTTGGCTGGAGCAGAATCTTGGGTGAAATTCGTTTCCAGATCAGCGTTTGAAACGGGAGGGAGCTCCGTAGCTCTCCACGCACAGGCAGGCTTGTGGCTGGGATTCCAGGCTTAAGTCGCTCCTCCACGCTCTGTCTCTAACAATGCGCGCTCCTTCACGCTCTATCTCGAACAAGGCCGTGACCTTAGAAGGATTCAGAGCATTCAATATTTGTTGACATTTGCAAATAGATATCCATAAGTAGCAACTTCATCTTTCAGAGAATTCTCTGAGATTTCTTAAGTGATATTCTCAAGATCTTTCTAAAAAGCACAGTTCCTTGGTAGCAAACGTACTGGGTTTAAATCAGCCAGCATCACAGGGACAATAGCTGTGCATTGGTAGCGCACTGCTGTCTACGTTTGGATTCTCGTGTGTCACGTGACTCGCGTGTGTAGCATGGCTGCCTGATGGAGTGATTTTTGACTAAGCTCCTTGACTTCCCCCTTGATGCTGCCGCTCTGCCATGGAGATGCTTTGACGCGGTTCCAATTCTGCTCTAGTGTTCACTAGCTCCTTTCTGGTGACATATTGCTTGACATTTATTAAAGACACCGCTTTCCCACCATGAAGATTGGAAATAATAACATGTACCTCAGATATTTGTGGTGAGGATTAAATCAAGTATTTTCAGTTTTTTCCTGCAAAGCCTATGACATTTCACTTGCTCCATAAGTCACGGCAATGGATGTCAGTGGTGGCATTGGTGAGGGTGGTGGCCATGAAAGGGGTTGTACAGAGTGGCTGAACACATGCGCTCCACTCAGGAGGCTCTGGGGTAGCCATTCCTAAATGCAGGCATGTTCAGTGGACTTAGTTACTAACTTCCAACCCAGTTGTCAGAACCCTCCCTCTCTCTTTAGCTACAAGCATGCTATTTTCTAGGAATCTTACCAGAAACCTTATTTATAGAAAAACAACATATATTGAACCTTTGTACAGCCACTGTGGCTTCTAGTTATACCTTACCAGATTATTATTCCACCCAAGCACTTGGGGAACCAGTCGGTAACCTTCCTTATCAGGAAAGGGATAAAGGGGAGGGTCTTCCCAGCAATAACTCGAGGAACACCAAAATGGTGTACATGACCACTGCTAAGATCCCGAAACCACTCTGTCTTGAAAGCCACCCCGGAAGTTGACTATGTCTCACTTTCTGCTGTCCTGCCTTGGAAGGCCCATGCCCACATTGGGTCTGTCTTTCTTCCTGACCATCTTTCTTTTTCTTAGCCCTTATGTTTAATCTTTCATAAAGTCTCCAATGCTTCCTCAAACTGGCTTGTCCTGAAATTCTTTTCTCTGTCACAGCTGGGTCTGAGCTGAGGTTCGTGGAAGAATAGGGGTACTCCTCAGGTCGATGAGAATGAGAGCATGGAGCTGTGTCTCTGTCCCATCACCACTAAAACAAACATCAGGCAGGGAACTATTGTGTCCTGGTGGACCCCTGTGACAACTGAGGCTACTACCCACAAACATGGCATGTTAGGAGCACACAGACTTCCTCAGAATCGTCAAAGCAGGTAGCAACTGCTGGCTGCCACAGTAAAATGTGCCAGGGTAGCATCACCCAGCAGGGACTGGAGAGGGGGCTTTTGATGTTACTTCTCTTGTCTCTGCCAACCCCACTCAATACTGTCATCACCTGAAAGAACAGAGAGGAAAAACAGCCACACCAGTCTACGAATGAGGCTCCAGGAAGGTTCGGCAGCATCTGTGCTGACAGAGTAAGGGGGGATAACATTCTCAAGAAGGGCTTTATCTGACTCAAATGCAATTGTGTGGCTTAATGGAAGACTGTTCTCTAGCTCATGAAAAGGAAGGAGGAAGTGGACGACAGCACCAATCTATTGATTGAATTTCAAGCTATTTTGCTACAGGATGTCCTCCCTAAGGAGGCTCAGTGCCCAGAGATCATCTGCTACAAGGTTTAGCTGGGGGTACACGCTCACACACACAAAGACTGTCCTTGCTACCACTACCTCCACCACCACCACTGCCTCCACCACAAACGTGTAGGCATCAGCTGATGGCAAAAGATTTGTCCATGATAGTTTGAAAATTATAATTGTATCTTGCATGATAACAGCTTGGTGTACATTTGATACTCTTGTCTACAAATGTGGGTCTGGCAGGCTAAGATGAGCTATGACTGAAAAGTTGATTCTGGCTTAGTGTAACCATCCGAGCATATGTCCATGCCTCTTCTGTTCTGTTAACACATCCTCCTCAACAGATGGGGCAGGGGGCAGGGCTGAGGACCAAAGAATAATCCTGGCTTCCATTGTCTGCCCCACAGATGTCTTTGAAAAGGGCTTAACTTTTTTTCAGAGTTCTGTGATGTTTTGTACTTTACTAAGGTTATTTGAAAAGGCCACACGTTCTCCATTCTTTGAATACCAACCCAGAGAACGAAAGGAAAGATAGTGTACGATGATACTCTAGCTTGAAACCAAGCTAAATAATTTTAAATTTGGGATACCACAATGATAATTTCCAGCATTACAATTTATATGGTGACTTTAAATTATCTCAAATCGAGGTTGAAAAAAGGTGCTTTTCAATGGAGCAATCTGATAAGGGAAAAGGGGTGTGTGTGTGTGTGTGTGTGTGTGTGTGTGTCTGTGTGTGTGTGTGTGTGTGTGTGTGTGTGTGTGTGTGTGTGCAAAACATCTATCATAGGCAGGCCAGTCATATCCTGTAAGAGTTGTCACAAGCAAGAAATGTGGGTGGGGAGACAGTGGGAGTGAGGAAGAAACCTGGCATACAAAACCATGAACTCTCCAAATAGGTAAAATTCTACTTTATCCTGAGGTCATGGACATGTATGGTTATGTCATGAGTTTGTTGTCTCGTTTCTGATTCTTTTGAATTTCCCAAAGCTCTGGCTACATTAACTTTTGATTATCTACAAGTAATGGGCACACCTCTACCTGCTGAGGATTGTGCTCCTCAAGATAAAACACTCCTGTGCAGGTGGATGCCACAGCCCGGTGTAACTGGTAAGAGTTTAGGGAACTGACAAAGCTCACTCTCCTGTGATACTGTTCCTTTGGACACCTGAGCAAACACCTACTCATCCAGGCGTGGGACTGACAACAGACTGAGGTAAGGCTATTACCAAAGTTTAGCTTGGAAAATTCAGTATGGATGAGGGGTTACTTCCAGGTGCAGAAAGGACACAAAGACAGCTGTTATCACCAAAGCTCACCCCAGCATGGGTGACAGCTCACAAAGGCTGGGAACCTGGAGCACACTGCACAGCCTGCAGGCAACTCAGTGGGTTAGAGCACCCTTCCTGGTTAGCTCAAGTTAGTTTGAACTTCTACCATGAGGCTCCACTGCTTCTTCTAGCAGCTCAGCTTGTCTGACAGCATCTCTGAGCAATCCTTGTGGCTTGCGTATGCTTGGTGGAGGAGCAGCCTAGAGATCTGGTCAGTTCCAGTCCTTGTGGCTTGTGTATGCTTGGTGATGAAGTGGCCTAGGAATTGGTCAGCTTCAGGGACTTCATGAAACCACTGAGTTGTATATTTCTTAACAGCAGAAGACAGGGAAGAGAGATGTATACATCTTGAATGTTCTGACACGGTCCTTAGGTATGCATGTGTCTCTGTGTGCTGATCACATGTCCGTCTTTCTTTCTGTTTCCTACTAGAGACACTACCATCTTAGATGACAGTTTCACATGAGAAATAGGTCTGACATCCTGCCATCTCCCTAATCTCACTGAAACACATGCTATGCTTAAATGTCCCTGGCTCTGTGAAGAGGCTCATGGCCCTACTCTGCTCTCTGCTGGACTGGGGCCTATCCGTGTGCTCTGTAGCATGCGCTCAGTGTCCATCCCAACATTTATCCTGCCAACTAGCCCTTGCGCTCTCGTGTGGACCAGCGATGCGCTCAGAACAATGGTCTGAACCAGGTGGGCTGGCACCCAGCCGTTATGCCAGCCCTCGGAAGGTAGAAGCAGGAGGACTGTGAATTCTAGAACAGCCTGGGCTAAAGACTAAAACCCTGCACCAAAAGATAAACGTCAAAGCTGTCTTCGCCCAGTAGAATCTGGGAGACACTGATGGGCCTTTCTTAGTTTGTCCTGGCTGGCATCCAGGTCTTCTCATACCTCCCTAGTGAAACTATGTATAGCTCTTGGTTTAGTCTTCACTAAAATTAAAGTTTCCCTGGGATCCTGTACTAAATAAAACAACACATTGCCTCATTTTCTTACGACAACTGCATTGTGCTAGGGACTCCCGACTGAAGCAACTCTGACAGGTATAGACACTGGGTCTGGCCAGCGTCTCCAGACACATACCTAGCATATGGAACTAGAAATTCTGACCCACAGTGGGAACAAAGACTTGGATAATTCTGCAGAGAAAGAATAAACAGGCAGAGCATGACCCGCTGCTGAGGCGCCTGAGACCACAGACAGCGCCTTGCCGAACACAAGCAGAAACGGAGATGTGGGGGGGCCTCTGAAACCAGCTGCTACAGCCTTGTCCCTCAGCGTGGGAATCGCCTTGCCCTTCCCACAGGACCAAATGCAGGGAGCTGGCAGTGATGGGAGAAGAGGGTCAAATAGCTCAGCTTCCTCCCAGAGTTGATGCATATTTTTAGAAGTGAGTGGAACTCATTAGTACCATGACATTCCCGGTGCGGGTCTAGTCACTGGGCTGCCTGTGGCCTTTGATGCTGGCACGCCACAGCTGTTCCTACACGTCTGCTCTGAAAGCGAGATCAGACACCTAATCCTCTCCCACAAGCCATCACATGTTCATCTCTCTCTTTCTCCCCAGGCTCCCAGACCCTTCCGACTCGTCATTCCCCCCACACGCCTCTGACATAACTCAGAGGAGAGTTTCTCTTCTCTGTCTTCTATTTTCACAGTTTCATAAAACTTTGCATGATTAAGGGATTTCATTTATTTATTTATTTATTTATGTATTTATTTATTCGTTTTGTTTTGTTTTGAGACAGGGTTTCTCTGTGTAACAGCTCTGGCTGTCCTAGAACTCTCTTTGTAGACCAGACTGGCTTCAAACTCATAGAGATTGGCCTGCCTCTTCCTCCCAAGTACTGGAGTAAATGGCGTGTGCCACCAATGCCTGGCTCACTCTTTAGTCTTGTTATCGTCTGTCTACCCAACAGGAGAGGTGACAAAAGTCTCATCTTCATTCCTAGACAGGAAATGCTAATTGCTCTCACCCAAACCAAATCCCAACACCCAAAGGGAAGGTGTAGTTCAGTTCAGCATGACTCTAGGGTTCACTCTGGAATACTCAAGAGCTCGGTCTCCTAGAAGATGAAGTCACCCACTCAAAATCTAGGAGGTAGAGGCAGGAGTATCCATCAGAAGCACTACATGTATACATTGCACCTGCTGTTTACAAAGCCTGCTTTGGAGAAATTCATTCACTGCATGGTCAAGGCTTGTGAAAACAGCCAGATATTAGCTGTATCTTCAATATGATTACCAGAGTTTAAAAATAAGTAATAAATCTTTAATATACATGCCAAGTCACTGCTTTACCCAATCACATCATAACACACAACAAATAACAGATTCACAATAAATGCTTGACAAATGATTGGATGGACAGAAAAGAAAGGCAGAAACAGGGCACAGCAAACAGTAATGACTTAGTGTAAGATGACAGGACACTTTTATTTTTATCCACTTCCAAATGCTTACAAATGCCACCATTAGCGCATGTTGCTTTTAAATTTTACTTCAAAATATTATCATTATAAGGAAACTTATGAAAAGTGAGTATTCTATACTTCCCTGGCGAGAAAAATCGAAGTGCTATTGAGCTCCCTGGGCAGCGATCGGTATTAACCTCTTGGTGATGATGCCTCCCAACAAGATGAACAGGAGTATGAAGAAAGAAAGGACACTTCTCACTCCTGAGAACCCAGCCTGCCAGAGCCATGCCCCACGGAGTCCTGGGGCGTTTCATTCGGTGAAAACAGTGATCTCTCCCCAGGACAGTCCAGACTCACTTCGCTGTTTGACCTGCTTTTGCCACAAGACCCTTCCCAGGCTAGACAAGGATCATCCAAGCAGCCTACCGTGTTCACCTCTACCAGCCTTTGTTACTCATCCAAATGTTCTCACTACACTTCATTTCTTTTGTGATGGTGCACAGCTGTCTTTACAGGCACGGAGATGTCAGAGTCGGGGTCATTACACCAGAGGAATTTGGACCAACTCAAGGCTGCTTGTGTTTTCAGAATCTAGTCACATTGTCATGCTGCCTCATCATCAACTTCCGAAGGTCTGCCTTACCTTCTGAACCCTTCCTTATCGGAATCTCCACCACTCCATGCCACCCTCCCCAATCCTCCCCCTAAACTTCCTCCTCCTGAGCTAAGTGGTAGCTGGGTGACAGAGCACTTGCCTAGACTACATGAGGTCCTGGGTCTGATCTCTAGCATGGCCAAAAGAAAAAGGCTTGCCTGTAAGTTTTGCCAGTCACTGGAATCTAAGTCCTTACTGGGCAGGGAAGGAAGGCTCGCACAGCCCAAAGCCTCAGCCTAAGGGCTTCATGCAGGTGTTGGCCATGAATCCTTGTGTCTACAGCAGAGAATTTGTGTCTAGAGTCTGTAACAGTCATTCACCTCCTTTTTTTGGTTGCCCAGCTCTCTTTTCCCCTTCATTGTCTTTGTTGCGTGAATATCTTTCTCTCCTATGAGTCAGGATCCTTTCAAAAAATGTTTTTCTTTCACAATATATTTAAACCCAACTTTCTCAAAAAAGCATCCAGAACCAGCCCTGCCAGAGCTCCTTCCACAGCGGGTTTTCTGTCTCAAGTTTCCACTTTGTTCTGTTTTCCTTCTCTTCCTCCCCTCATTGTTCTCCCTGGTAACTACCTGGGACACTCATTTTTCTGCATTCGGTTTCATGCTTATATTACACATATATAAACATGTGGCAGTGACCACACTTTTTTTCTTTTATAAAAATGAGATCCTATTTTATAGGCTTTTCTGTGTCTTCTTTTTCTCATCCAGTAATTTATGGAAATCCCTTCCAGTTCCATGGTGTGAGTCCAATTCTTTTTCATTTAGTGGGTGCATAATATCACATGGAGAAAATGTTCCACAATTCATTCAGTATTTCCTGTGGATAGATGCTCATTTCTGTCTGTTTTTGCCCAGCCAATGCAGTAATAAACACCCTTAATTCACATTCCTAGACCTGGGGCTTTTATTTCTGACCATCTCTCCCGATTGATAGCTGTTGGATCGAAAATTATAGGTACTTTTATTTTGACAATAATTTTCATTTGTCTTTAAAATGACTGTAACAATTCCTGTTTCTACTGCTAAAGGTGAGGCTATTGCCTGCGTGCCCAGCAGCTATGGATTGTGCCTGAGAGGCCTGGCCTCTGTCAGATCTTGTTACCCCCCTTCTTGTTTGGAGTTTCCTTGGCCTGCTGTAGGTGTGAACATCCTCTTCAATCCTCCCTGAAATGCCTCTGAAATTCTCTTGTCCATTTTCCCCCTTAGTGTTCATCTTCTGGTCATTCTGTAGGGACCCTTCATATAGAAAGTCTTAGCTCATCCTCATTCTTATAGAGCTCTTTCCAAATTGATTCCTTATTTGTTGATTGGTTTATTGTAATTGTATATTAAAAGCTTTTTTCAGCTTTATATAGCCTATGGTTTTTAAAAACTCTTCCTGTGTGTGTGTATATGATATACATGCATGGACAACATATGACCATACATATACTCTGTATGAATGGTCAGTGAATGTACATGCATGTACATGTGAATGTTTATGATCATGTATGTGCATGGTCACCCATTCACACATGCTAGAGCATGTATGTGGAAGTCAGAGAACAATCTAGTATGTCTGTCTTTGCCTTCCACCTTTTGGGGGAACATGCTTTCCTTATTGCTCCCCACTACATACAAAAGGCTAATTTGACTACAAGGTTCCAGCAATTCTCCTGCTCTGCCACCAACCTTGCCAAGGACCTCTGGAATTACTGACATACAACATTGCACCGGGTTTTGCATGGGTTCTGGGAATTCAAACTCCAGTGCTAACACTGGCGTGGCAAATGCTTTCCACACCGAGCCATCTTCCTAGGCCCCAGTCTGTGATAAAATAGCCCCTGAACTTATCTTGCTTACAGTCTCCTTTCTCCCAGAAGAGGTGTACAGGTATCTCTTAGATCTTCTCCCAGGCATTTTTTTAATTGCCTTGTTGTCTACATTCAATTCATTGTCCTACCTATATTAATATTCAGCTATTGGATAGTGGAATATCCTTGGAAATACAAAAAGAAATATGTATCCTTTCATTGTTTGACTATGGCATTAAATGAGAGGTTTGTGGCTGTGTTACTGACATCACTTCCCAGGACAAGGAGAGGAACCACTACCTACTTGCTGTTGGCTGTGAATTAGAATCCGGACTCTGCACATTTTCATGCTAACTTGTAGAGGTTTCTCCGGCAAAAATTCAAATTATTTCTAGCCAAGGGAGAACGTAGCTCATAGAACAGTTTTGCTTCCGAAAAGGCTATTAGTCAGTTTGTCTCTTGGTAACCTTGCTCCAGAATGTCTCTCCTGATAGACTCACATCTCTGTCCTCCAAATGCCCTCCAGACCATCTCTCTCATCCTTCTGCTCCCTCATTCGTGGGGGTTAGAAATCTTTGGTCCCTGTTCAATTTATTTTCACAGAAGAGCCCTGTTTTTTTTTTAACTTTTTAACAGTCACATTTTGAAGCTAGAAGGCACATGTGTATCTATTGTGAGAGATGTTTTATTTTTCTCTGTATGAATGGACAGTTGTGCCAGATCCATTTATTAAATAGCATCCTTTTTACCTACAATGTATTGCAAGGCTTAATTATTTCAGCCCTCAGAGAAAACTTAGCCTGCATAGTACATGCAGAAAATACATATTTTGTAACTATTGTTTATGCATCCAGGTACCCGGGAGGCAGGGCAGGTGGACCTTTGTCACCAACTTGCTTTGTACTATATTCTGATGTGCGAAATGGTCACCTTTATTTACTTTTCTATCAATTTTTTGCCCTCTATGCATTAGTATTTTTCTTATAAATTTTAAGGCATTTTCTTCCAATTCTAAAGTTAAACCTATTTTTGGAGTTTTACTGAATGTTATACAGTCACCTGTTTCAATATCTTGGTGAAGTTGGTATTTTTCTGGTTTTGAGTCTCTCTTCTTTGGCACTGATATATCCTCCCATTATTTCAGCTTTTGCTTTATATTTTTCAATAGCAATTTTATGGTTTCTTTTTACAGGACCCACATTTTACTATCATTAACACTATGTGTTCTGTAGATATGGAACATGGAATGTTATTTTTCTATTTCCATTTGCAGATGATTTTTGCCACAACAGAGAAAAACAAATTATATTTTATATCTCTATCTTGTATACAAATGCCCTAATAAAGTCTCATTATTTTTAAACAGTTCACTTGATTTCACATTCTGGCCTGAAGAGCTTCTAGAGAAAAAAAATTAAATATAGCTAGCCCATATGATCTCCTGTATATCTCTACATAGTTTATTTCAGCCAGCAACCAGTCCTTTAACACGTTCCATATTTTTTCCTAATGCCATAAAACTGGCCGTGGGCATGCTCTTTAAAGTCGCTGTTTAAGCTCTTGCTGAGAGAGAAGGAAGATCCTTGCAGGAAAACAGTCTACCAGGAGGCTCTCTGCATGATACAGGTCGTGGGAGAGAGATTAGACCTGGAAATGATGTGACCCACAGGCTCAGAGCTGCACAATACACCATCCCATCTGCTAGGAAAAGAGCCGTGTGCCAGTAGTGAGGGCTGATAAAATACTCTTTAAAATCTTAGACACCAAGTACGATGACAGGGACTGAAGGGGCAGGTTAGGATGGGGAACAAGAAAGAAGTCCTGACAAGAAAAAGTTTTATAGGACTGGAATATTTACAAGGCAGCTCCCGGGAGCTGAATTTGTGCGGCTTTGATTGTAGCATTAGAAACCCAAGCATCCAAACACCTCTGGGGCACGGAGCACGTGTTTTGTAAAGAGTACAGTGGCTTCGCGTGAGCACGCTCAGAAGCGCACACTCACAGTGGTAAATAACCTTTCTTTGTACCCCCTGCTTTGTCTAAACATTTCGCTTGTGGTGTTCTTGACTGTAAAGGCTGTTTTATCTTTTCTGGGGGAGAATAGTTCATTTCCTACCACCCTTAAAATTAAGGGAAGGGGGAAATATGGTTATCATCTTTTTATGTAGTAAGATAATAAGGTGCCAGCACTTGGGGGTTTTTGTAATTTAATCAGAGTGTTTTATAGTCCGTAAAATCAGTCGCCTTCTGAATTCAAAAATGGTGTTTTCCACAGGGAAAAGATTCACCAAGAGCACATATGCTTTTCCAATCCATTTGTTCTTGGTGTCTGCAGTGTTGGAGGAGGCATTTACGGCTAGCCTATACTTGTTCTAAATGTCATGAGTGACAGACTCTTAACATTAGAGAGAACATCTTCATTTACCATCATCTGAGTCAATATTGTTGCAAGAGACATTTGCTCAATCTAATAAAACACAAACTCCTTCAGCTTGGAAAAACAAAAAGGCCCTGAAACACTCCAAGATCATTTTTCATGGGACTAAGAAGAAAGAGTCTGCAGACAGAACAGCTGGATCTCTTTAGGCCTTGAAAAGAACACACCAAAGGAAACGCGGTCCTTGTTTTGCCCAGGAAGCTGGGTAGAAGCCCACAGCGGTCGACCAACATCCTCCCTCTCATTCCCAACACTTCACTCTGAAAGGGAGCCAGTGTCTCTCTGTCGTCCTGGGTACGCATGCGGTCTTTGGCGCCAAAGGCCAGGAGCCCTGTGGCATTGTCTTACACCTCCCTTCTCTCTCTTGTCTCTTGCTTCCTGACTCAGCTAGTGAGGAAGCACTCTCTGGCCTGCTCATCTCAGTCCTGGGCTATTTCACTGGTAAATTGGCAGGCTTACTGCTCACCTTGGGGTAGCCATGTCTGTGACAGAGCACACAGCATTCACCCCCAGCTCCCACACACTTCTAAAGAGAATGAGAGTTGACAACCCTAACTTGACAAACCACTGAACGGTAGTGATGTCTAGCTCAGGGCTACCTTCGTCTCAGGATCTACAGCCCTGAGTGGGACATCGCTCATTCATTCATTCATTCATTCATCATAGAAATGGAAAACAATTGAGCATCTCCTGTGTGGCAGATAATGGAAGCCAACGGGCCACTGTCACACGGCACACCGTCCTCTGTTCACTCTGTACCAAGGCAGAATAGAAAGAGAGGGAACATTAGGGAGGGGAAGGAACCCCTCTTCTAATCCTATAGTCTGGTTGAAGTCTCTCACAAGCTGAGGATCAAAAATTCCAAGGCAATTTACATGTTTTGCTGTGCAGGCTGCCCACAAGGCAACACTATTCTTTCTATACTGGGATATTTCAAACAGGTGTAAAGTCACAGCTGAGCCATGCTTATGACCTAAGCACATCTGGTCTTTCTCCCTCTCTGGGTGCAAATCTGAAATTTCCTAGGAATCTCACAAGCCTCTGCATCTACAGTAAAAACTGTCTCTCAAGCCTCTTTTGCAACCTTGATCCCCATTATTTTACTTCATCAGATTGTAATTCCATCAAGGTACCCTCAGGAACCATTCTATGATCTCATTTATCAAATAGAAAAGGAAGGAAGATCCCTTAGAAAGCCCATGGTTATAACTTCCGAAGCTCCAGAAGTCCTTAAGTTTGCAGCTGCTCTGCGGAGCCCATGGCTGTGTCTCCCTATTAACTTCCACACCGAAATCTATGCTACGTCTCTTAATAAACACTCCAACTCTGAAAATCCTTTCTGCGCTGAAGCCAAGAATCCCAGCTTTATCTGAATAGAAAGAAATGTCAGAAAAGCCATTCAGAAGGCAGCATGGAGAGCTGTGCTCCAGGCCCCACAGCCACCGACGGCACTAATGTCTATAAGGTTGTCACTGACGCTGTCTTCCAGCTGCAGACACAGCGTGAACAAGACGAGCCTCTGCTTACACTTTTACAATAGAACAGCCACACTGGCTTCTCTTTTAGGCTGGTGGATATCACCATTGTTGAATAGAACATTGGTGTATACTGTATTCAATAACGGCAATGTGGAATCCATCTCTGGTTGATGTGACTGAGATTTGTCACTGGAGTCTAGGAGGCAGAGGCAACAGACGTTGTTAAGCACCTGTAGTGTGTATGGCAGCCTCCAACAGGGAGGGAGTCCTAATGTTAGCAACTCCTGATTAGCCTTCTGTTGTTTTATAATCAGTTCACACACAGGGGCCTCTAAGATGCAGGCAGGTCAGGGGATGCTAGGGCTTAGTCCTGGTTACAAACCCATGAAACCTTTTAGAAATAGAGGCATGTCATAGGGAGTAAAGCTGAAATTAACCCATCATCTTCTGTGTGGGGGAAAGAAATGGTGTGGTTCCGGGGCTGGGAAAGAGCAGCAGGGCATATACCAGGCCTGGGCACACATGCCAGACATGTCCCTCGCTCTGACACTCTAAATCCTACTTACAATCAAAGCCACAAAGCAGTGAAGCAAAAGATTTAATTAGCTCTGGGCATTGGAAAGAGCCAACTCAGGCTTTTCAAGGAGCAACTGGATTTGCAAATGCAGGCATCAAACTTTAATAACAAATTGGAGGAAATGAGTTCAAGTCAACTTAAATAGCATTTTAAGTCCATAGCACAACACAAGGTGCTCAGAACGCCCCACCCACTTCGGGGGCAACAGAGTAACACCAAGTTATGGAAGCTAAAAAGCCAAGAATGAGACCCATCCTTGGAAATGGCTAAACTTAGCTTTCTTTAATACACATTAACACCTACCCATGCCTACACACACACACACACACACACACACACACACACTACTTAGCACCTTTGAGTTGTTGGCAGAAAAAGGATACACTATGATATACTATCCTACTCAGAACCCTTTTTGGGAAAAACAAAGCAAAACAAAAACTTTCCTGATACATCTTTCAAAAACTACAGTTTTTTTTTTTTTTTTTTTTTTTTGGTTTTTCGAGACAGGGTTTCTCTGTGGTTTTGGAGCCTCTCCTGGAACTAGCTCTTGTAGACCAGGCTGGTCTCGAACTCACAGAGATCCGCCTGCCTCTGCCTCCCGAGTGCTGGGATTAAAGGCGTGCGCCACCACCGCCCGGCTTAAAAAAAAAAAACAGATTTTTTTTTTCAGTTTCATTATAAAAACAAAGAGTAATGACTCGTGATCTTTAGGAATGGTGTTTTGTCTCTGTTTTCAAAGCCCTTTAGGTCTAGGGGGTGGATTGTTCTTTGAGAAATGGGCTGTGAAACATCTCTCTGATGGTCATACTCTCCCCTGCTCTCATCCACGCCTTTAGTTCTCGGGCAGAACTGTAGGAGGTGCATGGACTAAATTGTTCTCAGATAAAGAACTACCAGAAAAGCCTGTGCTGCCCCTGCCCTCTTTAGAGTAGGGCAACCCACCACACGTTAGCCTGGGAACTCTTGCCCCCAGGATGTAAAGCCCACGGCAGGCAGCTCTTCAGGGTTTTACTTACACACACACACACACACACACACACACACACACACACACACACACACACGATCAGGAGTCCATTTGCCTCATATCATGCCTGAGCCTTAGGAGAGCCACTCACCACTGACTCTTAAGCCTCCGCAGCCCCTGCTGGTCACATCTGTAATGAAGCAGTCTGCTTTGTGCACTGTGCCTGTCTGCTCTGTCTCACCAGGATGACAAGACTCAGCACCATCCATAGTTCAGCCCGTGTGGTGGTCTAGGGGCCCTGGTGGAACTGATTTCCGTGTGCATGAAGCCTGTTTCCCATGGGCTGACCCACCAGGTGTGAGTTTGAAACGCTGTTCCCAGGAGTTTTCTCTCTGTTCTTGCATCTTGATAACTCTTGAGTGGAAATGTCCATTTCTACTAAATTAAATTTTCAGCAGCTCCTGTCTTTCTGAGAAACCACTGGAAATTGACCCGACTTTTCAAATGCCTGCATTGCTGTTGAATACATCATCCCTCCTCTTACTCCCAGCATTTGGAAAGATGAGCATCATATTTAAAGCCTAAATACAGCATCTGGCACCAAAAACACACACTGCAGTATTCTGAAGATGGGGCTTGTTTATGGCATCGCCTCTCTGAGGACAGGCTATGAGACTGGCTGACAATTACTATTCGTCTTCTGGCCTCGGGGTCCCTGACAAAGCGGCACAGAGCAGAAAGCAATTAGAAAAAGCAGGCAGAACGTCAGCAATGTGGCACCATGTGGCACCTTGCAGAATCTCCAAGGAGAAGGATTAAGGAAAATCATCCAAAGTAATTATCCCAAAGACTGGGAGGACTGAGACAAATCCCCCACAAGTTCTCAAGATGCATCCTAATGCTCTCAAACCCGGGGATGGAAGAATGTTTGCCCGAGTGACTTCACAGAATAAAGAATACTGTTCAGACGATCACCAATTCAAAGTAAACCTGCAAGTGTGCCCTGCTATCCTCCTCTGCTATTTCCACTTCACTTTCTTCTACTCTGTAATTTCCCCCTCTCCTCTTGACCTCTGCCTCCTCCCCATCTCCTCCCTTCCCTCCCTCCACATATCTATGTACATGTGTGTTATATGCATGTATCTGTACGTGCCCAAATGTAATATGCATGTATACACAAAAAGGTTTTAACTTTTCGTTCTGCGTGTGTATTTGTGCACTTGTGTGTGCACAGGTGTGACAGCACATACCTGAAATATGAGGACAACCTGTAGGATTCAGTCCTTTTTCTACCATAGGTGTTCTGGGGATCAAACACAGGCGGTCAGTCCTGGAAGCAAGCACCTCCACCCACTGAGCCATTCTGCAGTCCCAAAGCTTTTAAATTTTAAAAATGTGCTAGATGATATCTTAGGGTTTCCACTGCCATAAAGAGACACCATGACCATGGCAACTCTTATGAAGGAAAATATTTAATTGGGACTGGCTTACAGTTCGGAGGTTTAGTTGATTATCATCATGGCGGGTGGCATGCAGGCAGACACGGTACAGGAGGAGGAGCTGAGAGTTCTACATCTTGATCTTCAGGCAACAGAAGGAATCTGTGTATCACACTGGGTGTAGCTTGAGTATATAAGACTTCAAACCCCACTTCCGTGGTGACATACTTCCTAACAGTGCCACTCCCTATGGGCCAACCATCCAAACACTTTAGTCTGTGGGGGCCATATCTATCAAACCACCACTGACGTGGTGACGCGGGCATCAGAAGTTCAAGGTCATCTTCAGCTACTCGTGGTGAGTTCAAGGTCAGCCTGACCAATGTCTCAAAACAAAACAAGGGCTGGCGAGATGGCTCAAAGGCACCTGCCACCAAGCCTGATGACACTAAGTTTGAGTCCTGGGACCCACATACATTGTCAAAGAGGACTGACTCCCACAAGTTGTCCTCTGACTTTCAGGGAATTCGGTGGCCTAAGTGTCCCAGCTCACTCCCACATAGAAAAACAAACAAGTTAACTAATTAAGACCAAATTAAAGCAAAACTGAAAATGAAGAGCACTTTTAAGTTGGCAGCATCTTGCGTAGCCCAGGTTCCTTTTGCTGATAAGACTATTTTGAAATGAATTTGAATTAACTTTCTTGTGAATGCAACACTTTTCATTCAACTGGATATACATGAGTAGATGTTATTGGCTATCCAATTTTAAATATTCCATATAAACAAACTACATAGCAGTGGTATTTATATCTGTTGGCTTCCCTCAACCACTGGGTGTAGTCATTCCATAAATACTCAGCAAAGGAAACCATGATTTAAAATTGAAAGTAACACCAGGTGGTGGTGGCACACACCTTTAATCCCAGCACTCAGTAGACAGAGGCAGATGGATCTCTATGAGTTCAAGGCCAGCCTGGTCTACAAAGCAAGTTCCAGGACAGACTCCAAAACTACACAGAGAAACCCTGTCTCGAAAAAGAAAGGGGAAAAAAAAAGATTTGGAAGTAACTGCTGAAATGTGAGACTTTTGATTCAAAGACTTTGACAAATTATAGAAATTCCTTTGGTTAAGAATTTGCCTTTTTCTGCCCACTCTCTCTATATCTCTTCAGCATAGTTCCTGAAGTTCTGGCTACAGCAATAAGAAAACAAAAGGAGATTAAGGGGATTCAAATTGGGAAGGAAGAAGTCAAACTTTCGTTATTTGCAGATGATATGATAGTATATATAAATGAGCCTAAAAACTCTATCAGGGAACTTCTACAGCTGATAAATACCTTCAGTAATGTGGCAAGATACAAGATCAACTCAAAAGAATCCAAAAAAATGCTCAACTTACTAGACCTGGATGGAGGTGGGGGTTCCTTGGACTTCCCACAGGACAGGGAACCCTGATTGCTTTTCGGGCTGGGGGGGGGGGGGACTTAATTGGGGGATGGGAGGGAAATGGAAGGCGGTGGCGGGGAAGAGACAGAAATCTTTAATAAATAAATAAATTTAAAAAAATAAATTGAAAAATCCAAAAAAAATATATAATCGTCCTATATACAAAGGATAAAGGGGCTGGGAAAAAAATCAGAGAAACATCACCTTTCACAATAGCCACAAACAACATAAAATATCTTGGGGTAACACTAACCAAAGAAGTGAAAGACCTGTTCTGTGACAGACCAGCTCAGCCAGGGCACTGGGACTGATGGGACAGGGTCTCAGGGACAGGTTGGTAAGAAGTTGGGGAATGAAGAACAGACACAAGACTCAAAGGAACTGCATCTGAACACATCTTTACTGGGCATGAGGCTCATCTTTTATACAGAAAAAAATTGCTTTACACCATGTATTGTGTTTTCACGTGGTACAGATTATTCTTAGAATCGTCGTATCAGATACACGAGAATAGAATTTCATCAGACAGATGTCCCTGGTGTGAGTCGGCGATTGGTCATGCTAGACATGGCTTGACATTCGTTTCAATATAAATCTTTATCTTCATGGCATTTTGAGCTAAGGGCAAGCGGTTGTGGTTAATAGTCATACAGTCTACAGTCTTTTTATATTTCTGCCATCTATGCAGAAGAACTTCTTTCCTTCTTCTTCTCCATATCTCTAACTTTTTTTAAAACCTTCCCCAAAACTAACCTCAAAAAGTTACAGGCATTTATTTCTCTCTTCTATCCTTATCCCATCTTTGCTGAATCTGTCTTGATTTTAATAAGCACCAGATTAAACCTGGAAACCTTTTTCCCTTGAATGTTAACCCATCTTCCTCCATTAGCATCAATACTCCTGTATATGGCAATGGCTCATCAGTAGACTCTGGAAACTTAAACATACTATTTTCCCTTCCGGAAGAAGCCAGACTGCATTCCTTAGCACATAAGCAGGTAATGCCAACAGTGCAAGGGCTCCAATGCAGGAAGCACAGCACATACACCTTCTCTGTGGGCACTCTTCCTTGAAATTTTTGCCACAGCCTATGTGAGAGATCACGCAGACTCCGCAGGAGGTGGCGTGACACTATTTGACAAGAACTTTAAGTCTCTGAAGAAGGAAATTGAAGAAGATACCAGAAAATAGAAAGATCTCCCATGTTCTTGGATAGGTAGGACCAACATAATAAAAATGGCAATCCTACCAAAAGCAATCTATAGATTTAATGCAATCCCCATCAAAATCCCAACACAATTCTTCACAGACCTTTAAAGAACAATACTCAACTTCATATGGAAAAACAAAAAACCTAGGATAGCCAAAACAATCCTGTACCATAGAGGAACTTCCGGAGGCATCACCATCCCTGACTCAAGCTCTATTACAGAGCTACAGTAATGAAAACAGCTTAGTATTGATATAAAAACAAAGAGGTTGACCAATGGAATCAAATCAAAGACCTGAATATTAATCCACACACCTATGAACACCTGAGTTTTGGCAAAGAAGCTAAAATTATACAATGGAAAAAAGAAAGCATATTCAACAAATGGTGCTGGCATAACTGGATGTCAATATGAAGAAGAATGAAAATAGATCCATATCTATCGCCATGAACAAAACTCCAGTCCAAATGGATCAAAGACCTCAATATAAATCTGACTACACTAAACCTGATAGAATAGAAAGTGGGAAATAACCTTCAATACATGGGCACAGGAGACCACTTCCTAAATATAACCCCAGTAGCACAGACACTGAAAACAACAATAAATAAATGGGACTTTTTGAAACTGAAAAGCTTCTGTAAAGCAAAGGACACAGTCAATAAGACAAAAAGGCAGCCTACTAAATGGAAGAAGATTTTCACCAACCCCACATCAGACAAAAGACTGATCTCCAAAATATATTTTAAAAACTCAAGAAATTAGACATCAAAATTCCAAATAGCCCAATTAAAAAATGGGGTACAGAACTAAACAGAGAATTCTCAACAGAAGAATCTCAAATGGCCAAAAGACACTTAAGGAAATGGTCAACATCCTTAGCCATCAGGAAAATGCAAATCAAAACAACTCTGAGACATCATCTTATACCTATCAGAATGGCTAAAATAAAAAACCCCAATGATAGCTTATGCTTGAGAGAATATGGAGTAAGCAGAACACTCCTCCATTGCTGGGGGGAATGCAAACTTATACAACAATTTGGAAATCAGTATGGTGGTTTCTCAGAAAACTGGGAATCAGCCTACCTCAGGATCAAGTAATACCACTCTTGGGCATATACCCAAAAGATGCTCAAACATACTACAAAGACATATGCTCAACTATATTCATAGCTGCATTATTTGTAGTGGCCATTACCTGGAAACAACCTAGATACCTCTCAACTGAAGAATGGATAAAGAAAAGAGGAACACTGGCTGAGGTTACAGACATTATCTGTCGTGCCCAGATTCAGGTATTCATTTTCAAGTTTGAATGAAGACTAATTTGATCGTTGAATTTCCTTTGAACACAAAAGAAAGTTTGAGCTCAAATGAGCCATTAAAAAAAATGTGCTCTTAAAATAGTGGAAAGGTTGTATTTTAGAAGGCAGCCAAGAGCTTTCACCAAAGATCCACAAGGACCACTCCATACCTTCCCTCTGCGGCAAGGCGGTGCACTTTCAGAGACTACTGGCTAGTTCCTGCACTCCTAGTCAGTCTGCTCAGAACAGGGGCCTGGAGCCCAGCTGCTCCCACACACAGTTCCTTAGCATTATCCAGAAAATTCCTCTGTGTCTACCACCTATTTGGACTTTACCTACTGACCAAAGCTGAAGTGAGTTCTGGACTCCATGAAATTACTTGCAGGCCACAACACTAAACAGGTCTATCAACCTGACTGTGCTTGAGAAACCTTAAACCATTTACCTTTTATCTTCATTGATAAATAAAGCCTGCGTAATGACTGCCGTAGTTGGAGCAGGCTCTGGGCACATCTTTGTGCTCTTGTTATCAGCTCAGCTCTTGGTCCCTGAGGTCCCTTCTGCACACTCTACAGCCATGGCTGGATTATCCTGTCCACTGTCAGTCATGTTTAAACATTCACCTTTGTATCCACTGTGCTGTGGAAACTCCAGGACAAAGTTACCATGTCAGCACAAATTGCCTTCTCTTGATCAACCAGACATCCTGTGGCCTCACAATCTAAATAGATATGCTCTGACAAATGGGATGCATTAAAATATTGGGCTGAGATAGACATATATAAAACTAAAGCTTTGCGGGAGCAGAACAGGATACAGTGCAAAGTTAATTTAAAAAAATAGAAATTTTCAGCTCTCTCCGTTTCAGGGGCAACTATATATACTTTCCCAAGTCAGCGTTTCCCTTTGTGCAGCCAAGACAGGGTCCAAATGATGCTGAGCCCTGCAGCATTGCTCCCTAGAAAAAGATCAAGAATAGGCTGTCCTTTCTGAAGAATGATTCCCAATAAAAAGCCAGAAGCATGTCAAGAGCGTTGGGGTCATGTCTTCCAATAGCCCCCACCACCGTAGTCGGAGTGAATTTCTCCTTTCACGGGCCATTTCCAGCCCCATCCTCCTGTAGCTAGGTGAACAGCAGCCTCCCAGGAAGCTTTAGCATCCTGGTCGTCTACTGCACTGCGAACGGCTTGAAACACAACTCATCAATTTCCTGTAAATTCTCCTCACCCCGCCTTTTATCGTTCCTCTTCTCGGGATCTGCGTGGTGCTGCCGCCGAGCCGTCATGGCCACTGTCCCTGGAAAGCCTCTCATTTTTCTTTTAGTGTTAGTTCTTACGAAGCCACAAAGCAAAACAAATTACCCCCATAAAATTATAATGGAGAGCTGGAAAATTCATAAGAGCCCTCCTCCAGGATGACAGTTGCCACAACTCATGCTTGCTCAGACCCGTTAAGCACCCATCTCCTTGGCCCTCCAGGGCTGAGGGATCCTGGGAGTTTGCTTCAAGACCTTGGAGGGCAGCAGGGGCCTCTCCAGTCTCCCAAGCCAATGTAGACCTCTCCTGACCATGCTGCTGTGCCACCAAAGCTGTGCCAATCAACGTCGTAAGTGGTGACCTCCAATCTGGAAAACCCAATAGCAACAATTCATTTATTCTTTTTCTGCTCTCTCAAAAGGGACGAGCTCTCTTGATTACCTCTTTCTACCAGAAAAATGTCCTCATCAGTTGGAGTCCAAAATATCTCCCCCTGAGTCTGGTTTTCCTGCCATTCTCCTTTGTTGTTTCTGCTCCTCCAGCCTCTAAAACCATCAGGCCCCTCCTTGTAGCCCTTCACACGCCTCATTCAGTAACATCCACCTGGATCAGGTGTCAGATAACCAATCTACTTCTTTTTATAAAGAACCCTGCCAGGCAGAGAGTAGGGGAGAGGCAAAAATACGTGACAGAAAAGTTTCTGCCTGAACCCACTGTTCACCGACATAGAAGGATGCAAGCCTTTTTTTTTTAACCAAAGGACAACTTTCAGAGCCTGTATCTGCAGAGGTCTGCAATTTCTCTGAATAACTAACTTGAAATATACCAAAGAAATATATTTAGGCTTAGATATTTTACTCTCCCATAGGATGGACAAAGATAAATTGAATGTTAAAACTCATCATTTTTTTTTCAGGAGTTGGCATTTAATAAACAATAGCTTTCACTACTGTACCCAAACTAGATCAACTATAAAAACCTTAATTATGCCTCTGACAAAGCAGGAATTACTAACTGAATGGCAATATATACGTGCCAAGCGGCACTATAAATTCATTTGAAACGCCTTCAAGTAATATCAGCTACATGGAGTAATGTTGGTACTTATAATGTTATTGACAAAAGCAAATCTAATAATGATGTATCAGGCAGGTCAGGGTGTTAGAACTGAGAGCACACAGTAGCAAAAGCTGCCATATGGCTCCTGGTTCGTGGAACTCCAGCCTATGTGGAGTGAGAAAGTAGAGTCAGAAACAGGACACTGTGTAGTGTCATGGGCAGTATGTGAATAGATACACCATCGTCAGGACCCCATCTAGGAACTGTAGGGTTGTGGTTGATTTTATAACCCAAGTTGTATTTATATGGTATTCTCCAAAAATATGTGCTGATTACTTAGCTAAAACCATGTGCACAGTTGTATGAACCTGGCTGCTCATGGAGGACCTTGGCAGAGAACTTCTAAATCCTCTCTTTACGGTTGGTTTTTCTCTGCATTTGTCTTACTTAGTTCTTATAACAAAGTAATCGGTAAATTGGCTGTGAACTACCTCCGTTTCCTGCAGTCTGCATTCGTCTTCTCTTCCCACACTCCAGCAAGGAGGTGTCGGGCAAGCAGGTCAGCCCTCCTCTAGGTCCAAGCCGTTCTTGGCCAGCCCTCCTGTCTGTAGGTATAGCCTGTCCCTCCTCCCTCATCCTGCCATGTGGACCAATCCTGATTCCTACCTTCTTTCTCAACAGACATTTGTAGGAAAGGTCTAGACACTTCCCTCCGCTTTATCGGCTCCCGGTCACTCTTTAACGTGAGTTCACGTATACACTGCACTCCTGGGACAGCCTTGCAAGTGTCTCCAGGAACTATTTGTCACGTACAGAGGCCACTTCACATTTTAAATTTTAAAGCCTCTTTGGTGACTTTTGCTAACTGGTTAGCCTGGAACGCTTTCCCTTGGCCAGACTAATGCCATCTTATTTTTATTAATTCTAAAGTCCCAACTCAAATGACAGTGGCCAAAGAAGGCCTCTCCAATTCTCCACTCCATCCACACCCACTAAAGGTGAGCTGTCTCTTACACTGTATGACTCTCTTACATCCCCGATGGAATTGAGAAGTTTTTTTTTCCTTTTGTGTTTTTATCTTTTGTTTTTATAGCCTTTCATGCATTTAGATCTTTAGTTCATTTCAGCAGTGATTTAGAGGTTTAGTGTCGAGGTTTTTTTTACAGATTTTATGAGTATGTACGTATCTTGTGACAAGGCAGATTTTATCCTTATTTATGCTCTCTTATGCTATTTTGATCTTCTAAAGTATTTCTAGTAGCTGATTATTCATTGCTAGTATATAAAAAGCACTTGATCTTTGCATATTGAGCTTCTATTCTGAACTTTGAGACCTAGATACCTCTTTCATCCCTAGCAGATTCATTGGATTTCATGTAGAGATGATCATTTTAGCTGTACTCAAATAGCTTGACTCCTTTGTTTCAGCCACAGTCTCTTCCTTCCCTATCTGGATTCATTTTGATTTCCTTGCCCAATGCCACTGCGCAGAACCTTGCTTATAAAGTGGAGAAGTTGTGGTGTGAGAAGCCATTTCCTTGACCCATGTGAAGCAGTAAAAATGTCTTTGTTTTTAATTTGCTACGGAATCCTTGTCTGGCAGCCGCCACACACACTCCCCAGTACCCCCTCAACACCCCTCAGTGCCCCCCAGTTATTTAAGATATTTTCTTACTGTTTTGCCCTCACCGCTTTTTATAAGTAATGTGCTGTCATCCTTCCCTTTGTCTTCCTGCACATAGCATCTTTTCTTATTATTTCTTTCAAGAAGTTCCTATCACTGACTTAAAAATTTGACGATAATGTGCCCTAAGGGTTTGTTTCTTTGTTTTACTGTTTTGTGCATTGAGACTTTATTGAGATTCTTAAAACATTTTTACATTTCTCCTCTAATTTGGAATATTTTCAGGCATTACTTTTTTGAGTCACTTTTTCCTTTGTGTTTTGTTTCTGTCAGACATACACGTATAAATGTGTCCCTTCTTTTGGCAGACTCCAATCAAGTATAGATTACATTGCTTGAAGCTATCCCAAGATTGCTCATTATTTGATGATTAAAAAGTAGTTTTCTGTGTTTCCTTTGAATTGTATCTATTGCTAGGTCCTTTCAGAGTTTATATACATGTGCATGCACACACACGTATGTGTTTATATGAGGAGATGTGCTGTGTGAGGTGCAATCACCTGTGTGTGCAAAGAGAAGCCAGAAGAGGGCATCAGACATCCTCCTCTCTCACCATCCATCACTTTGAGGCAGAGTCTCTCCTCAAAACTAGGATTTGCTTGTGTTTTCTCAGCTACATTGAAAACCAGCAAACCCCAATGATCCTCATGTCTCTGCCTCTCAGAGAGGTAAAGTTGCAAGTTTTTGCAGGAACACCTTGCTCGTGACATGGATGTCGGATCCAGGCTCCAGTCCCTAAGATTATGAAGCAAGTTGTCTTACCTGCTGAATCTTCTCTTCAGCCCTGCTGTGATGTGGGATTCCCCTCTATGTGCTGTGAATACTACTGGTTAATAAAGAAGTTTCTTTGGGCCTATGGCAGGGCAGAATAGAGCCAGGCAGGAATCCTAACAGAGATATAGAAAGGGAGTGGGTGGAGTCAGAGTGATGCCATGTAGTCACCAAAGGAGACAGATGTCCCTGAAACTTTACCGGCAGGCCATAGCCTCATGGTGATACACAGATTAATAGAAATGGGTCAATTTAAGATGTAAGCATTAGTTAATAAGAAGCCTGAGCTAATAGGCCAAACAGTGTTACAATTAATATAGTTTCTATGTGGTTATTTGGGTTTGAATGACCAGGAAACAAACGAGCAGTCTCTACTTACTTACACTGCTGCCTCTTAAAGCTCACTACTTTATTTCTACAATGTTTGCTCTCCTGTTAATATCACACAATGTACTTTTGATCTTACACATTGCAGTTTCCATGTCTAAAGCTCAAGATTTTAAATATCTTCCGTGCCTCTACATGGCTTTTTTGGGAGGATAAGGGGTTGATTTTTCTAGACAGTTTCTTTGTGTAGCTGTGGCTGTCCTGGAACTAGCTCTGTAGACCTCAAACTCCCAGAAATCAGACTGCCTCTGCCTCCCACGTGCTGGGATTAAGGGCATGTGCCACAACCGCCTAGCTCTACACAACTTCTTAAATACATGGAATATTAATATAGTATCTATTTTAATGTCCTTGTACAAATAAGAACATCAGCCAGCTAGATTAAGATAGCCACGCAAACACTCGCCCAGTCCCAGACTCTGCACCTCAGTAAACTTTTACTGTTGGGGTTGTCGTTCTGAAGCCACGGGGCTTCTCTCAGGGTTTTACATGTTCACTGATCATTAAGTGGTATGCACTTATCACATATTAGGGTTTTACATGTTCACTAACTATTAAGTTGTATGCACTTATCACATATTAGGGTTTTACATGTTCACTAACTATTAAGTTGTATGCACTTATCACATAGGAAGCTAAAAAACTACGACACAATTGAAACCAGAAAACCAATTAGCTTTATGTCCTCATCCATCCATAACTCTTGTTATTTTACCTGCATTCCATCCTTACTCATCATCTAATTCATCCCACCCCTTCTTGGCCTCCTTACTAAAGGTTATACTCCATCTAGCCACACCTACAGACATACATGTATACATTATAGACTGCTGTCACCTGTGGGGGAGGGAGAACGGGCAGTTCTTGTCTCTCTGAGTCTGAATCAGCTCACTTAACACTGACTCAACCCACCCGTTTCGCTCCTACAAGCTTCATTATTTCATTTTTTACACTACATAAAAGGCCATCCTGTGCATAGCCCACATTTTCACTACACAGCACCTGCTGATGGGCATCTAAGATGGTGTATTTCCTTGCCCCGGTAAACAGAGCAGCAGCAGACACGGGTGTGCAAGTGTTTGTGTGGTAGGACGTAAAGCCCACATCTAAGATGGTATTTCCTTGCCCCGGTAAACAGAGCAGCAGCAGACATGGGTGTACAAGGTGTGCAAGTGTCTGTGTGGTGGGACATAAAGCCCTTTGGGTATATGTTGAAAGGAAGAGTTGGGTCCTATGGCAGACAAAACATTTCCTATAAACACAGATTATTTCATCTGGCAGTCTCACTCCTAGGTATTCATCAAAGATAAACAAAAGCCTGTGCCACACGAAGGCCTAGACCCAAACATTCGCAGCAGCTTTATTTAAAATCACCAGCACTACCAAGGCAAACAGCCCTGATGAGTAGGTAAACAAACCAGAGACACGCATTCAGTGTTAAGCTAAATTCAGCCCAAAGGGATAAAAGCGACTATCACCTGCAGCAATGTGGATGATCTCAAAAGAAAGCTGCATTAAAAACGCTAATCACAGAAAGGTAAAGCCTCCTCCATGATCCAATCCACAGGAAGCTACACTGCCGAGGAAAAATCAGGCCAGTGGCTACCAGGGGGGATGAAGGAAGTGATTCACAACAGAGAGGCTCCAAAGAACATCTTAAGGTGACAGAAATGTTCTACCTGTTAGTTGTAGTTGTGATTGTGGAACTGAGTGCATTTGTTAAAATTTGCTCCTCTTGTACATTCCTCTAAGGACCGCTGCCTAGAAACTGAAGTAGAACTCGAGACTCAACAGAACCAGAGACAACGTTGCTCAAGGGTTCGGCACTGGGCTTCTCTGAGGCTTTTGTTCTGAATGGTTTGGAGTTAGCAGCAGGGTCAGAAACGGGAACAAACATACAGTGTATTTCTCATCGCTATCGCCAGATGAACTCGGATACATGTCTCGTGGCCAAATAGGTGCTGTCCGCAGAATGTCGTAAGCAAACCAAGCTGACTGCTGGGGTGTAGGGAGAGGTCTTGCTCGGGGGTTACTTCCAAAGGGAACAAGGGCACAGCCACAATCTGAACAAAGCTAAAGCAACTCCAATTGTGTAAAAAACTTCCTACCACTCATGATCCACTCATGATCTTCTGGGCTCCTCCAAATGGTTTGCGTCACTTTTCTGGTTCTGCCCTCTGCAGCACACACACAGCCTGTCTTCTAGGCTTAGGCTGTCTCCCCTCCTGCTGCTCTTCTTGGTGGTTGTCTCACAGGACTGGCATCTCCACGATGCTGAGGTCGCTTGTTAACTCCAGGCTGCACTTTCACCAACAGCCTCCCCTAGGCTCTCTTCAGGAACTCCCGTCCTGCCCACAGTGCCAGCTCTCAGCTGCTCTCCATGACCCCTTCATGCCTTCAAAACCAGCACCACCTGGGTAACTCTTACACTTCCAAGTTCAGCTGCCAGCACAATGGCTACCCTGACCACCCCTGGAACACAGCTTCAGAGTTCCGCCTTGAGGAAACATTTCCTAGAAGATGTCCTGTCAATGATGCTGGTCTCTTGTTGGTCACTGCTGATTTCTCAGCCCCAGCTGACCAGCATCCATTGTCCCAGCAAAGTAAAGGTTCTGGTGGTTCTGGTCTCTTGTTAATCACAGCCGATTCTTCAGCCCCAACTAAAACCAGAACCACAGGCCACAACTCAAAATAACATACAGCTCTGAAAGAGTCACTGACTCTGAAACTTTCAAAGCCAGGCCTTGGTCATATGCATGGCTTTCTACGTTCTTATCTTCCAGGCTCCCACAGGAAAGTTCACCAAGCTTTGAACCCTCAATGGCTTTTCTACCCAAATTTCCAAAGTCTTTCCACAGTCCTTCCCAAACAGCATGGCCAGTCATGGTCTGTCAAAGCAGTATTCCTTTATCTTGGTCCCAGCGTGTCTTAGTCAGGGTTTCTACCAGTGTGATGAAACACCGTGACGAAAGCAATTCAGAGAGAACAGGGATTATTTGACTTATACTTCCACATCTGTTCTTCATGGGAGGACATCAGGGCAGGAACTCAAACAGGGCAGGAACCTGGAGTTAGGAGCTGATACAGAGCTGATGGGTGGGTGCTGCTTACTGGCTTGCTCTCCATGGCTTGCTCAGCCTGCATTTTTATAGAACCTAGAACCACCAGCCCAGGACTGGCCCCACCCTCAAAGAGCTAGTCCCTCCCCATCAAATCACTAATTAAGAAAATGCCCTACAGGCTTACCTACAGCCAGATCTTATGGAAGCATTTTCTTAATTGAGGTCCCCACCTCTCAGATGACTTTAGCTTGTGTCAAGTTGGCATATAAGTAGCCAGCACACAAGCCAAGAGTGATGACAGAGAAAAGAATCCTATAATTTCACTCAAGGCCATACACCCAAAACCCTAGAGTCTTCCATTATACCCTACTTCCCAAAGGCTCCCACGCCTCAGAGCAGCATCTGGTGCAGACGCAGCCTTTAATGGACCCTTAGGGAACACTCAGATCAAGCCCCCAACCATAGCAGTGCTCAAAACAGTATTTGCATTTTTACATGTCTGGCCCCTTGCTGGGTACTGAGCTCATTAATGAAAGGAACTGTATTTTATTTGTCTTGTCTCCCTCTCCCACCCTCAAGCTCCTACCTACTCCCCCCAGCTAGCGCATTGATCAGTTGATGATCAATGACATCTCTCCTCTGTTCTGCTTAGCGGGCTATCTAATGATGTCCCCTGCTAAGTTCAGAATCTTGCCTCAAACATTGCCTCACCAAAATTCTCTATTTTCCTTGTCTTTCCTTTCAAGCTAATGCGGCTACATAAGTCTTAATAATGGCGTTGGTGGCTGGTGGTAGGCACAGAAATTTTAGCGTATATTCTCAGTATTTATTTATGTGAAAGATAGGAACCTAATGGTAGGTTTGGTTTTTTTCTTATACAAACTAACAGCTTTGTTTCTGGATAGATACTGATCAGTGTCTCTTGAGTTAATTTAAGAAATAACTACTAATTATATAAGAACACATTCGCATTTTAAAGTCAGGAGCTATGAGGTATTTCATGTGTTTCTTTATTCCTAGTGACTTCTAAATAGCCTGTTACTTTGTACAGGGAAGATGAAATATGCCTTTCAGAATGGGAAAAGAAGTTGGGACCCCCACCACACCCAAAGCTGCACCTGAAAACCAGAACTCGGTGGCATCACTGACTCAAGATAACCAGACACAGTCCTAGACCCCATGACCCCCACTGGACAGTCTATAAGCAGAGACCAAGAGTAATGCTCTGCTCTGCACATCTGGAGAGACACCATCTCGATCTGTTCCAAGGCTAAAGGTCTCCCCAAGATCCTGACCCTCAAATCAAAAACTTCTGTTAAAAACTGGTCCTAACCTTCAGTTACCTGTGTTCCACAGGTGGGCAGCCTTGGGGAGAGAAGCTTAGGGCCATAGTTAGTAATTTAAAGTATGAACCTTGTATGACGACCCTCAGCATAACAAACTATAACTTCTGTTACATAGCTGCATGCATCTACCGTCTTGCTCAGAACAGAAGGGCAGATGTAACCTCCTCTACAATGCAGCCTGTATCTGGTGCCACTGGGGTTTCTTGTCACACAAATTACAACACAAACTGAGCTCTGAGTCTCTTTTTCTGAGACTCCTTCACTGAAAGGAGTGGGGTCGTAATTCGAGGTGGACATTGCTGGAGAGCCGGCTGCTGCTCTCCTGGGCCACCCCTTGAAGACCCCTGCCATACATACAAGCTGCCTTTCTTTAAAGGCTACCCACTATTCAAGGTTGTGTGGCTTCTGAAATGGTTCTCACCTACAAATCAGGTTGTTCACAATAGCAGGGAAGGGGAGAAAATAATTCACAAGTCCAGAGCATTGACCTCATCTTTCGTTACACTCTTGAAAACCACAATGCATTTAATCCAAGCAAACTTCTCCTATCCAGCTGGCTCACCATTTTCTCTGCTAGTTTCTGTTGGTCACAGTTCAGGGTCAAGACAGCAAGAGGGAAAGGTTGACTGGGTGGGACACTATTTGCTGTCCTGGCTAGATTTTTTTGTCAAAAAATCTGGGAAGAGGAACCTAAGTCAAAAAAAAAAAAAATGCCTCCATCAGATTGCCTGTAGGCAAGACTATAGGGCGGTTTTTTTATTAATGATTCATATGGAAGAGCCAAGCCCTCTTTGAGTGGTACTGTCCCTGGGCACGTGGTCCTGGGATGTATACAAAAGCAAACTTATACGTCCATGGGGGGGGGGGGGGGAGGGAGTCAGCAAGCTGCATTCTTCCATGGCTTCTGCTTCAGTTCCTGCCTCCGGGTTTTTTCTTCCCAGTTCCTGCCTTGCTTGAGTTCCTGCCTTAGCTTCCCTCTATGGACTGACTTAGGATATGAGTCTGATAGAAGCAGTAAACAGCAGATGAAGACACTTGCCTGACACCAATTCTAGGCATCAAAATCATGAATAGGATTATCAGTCAGAGGCCACCTCGTATAAAAAATTCCTGGAAAATGGGATTTTTTTTAAATCCAATTCTAGGACATGCCTGTTCCTGTCTGTTGTTTCCTGATCACAAGCAGCTTGGGGAGGAAAGGGTTACTTTGGCTTTATGGTCACTTGAAGGAAAGCTGAGGTAGGAACTCAAAACAGGAGCCAGGAGGCAGGAACTGAAGCAGAGACCATGGAGGAAAACGGTTTACTATCTCACCCTCCACGGCCTGTGTTCATCTCTCTTTGTGATACAAGCTAGTCTATACCTGCCTAGAGATGGCACCACTCACAGCAGACTGGACCCTCCCACGTCAATCCCTACTCAATGCCCCTAGGCGTGCTCCTAGGACAATCTGACAGAGGCAACTGAATGCCTCGGTTAAGGTCCCATCTTCCCAGGCAACTCTAGTTGGTGTCAAATTGCCAAACCAGTGAGCACAGTGCCCTTATTTTTGACAAGTATTTCATTAAAACACAGTAAAGGGGCATGTATTAATAAAATTAGTATAAATACGTAAATATTGAGCATATTAGCAGGTATCCTATATTTGGAACCATAGAATAGCTTTTTAGAATCTACTAGAGGGGCAGAATCCTTCCCCTGGACAACGTGTGTGTGCCCCTAGCCCATGCCTATTGACCTATTACAGAATACCAAACTCTCCTTTCTGGTGGTTTACAAAACATTTCCATCTCTAAGGCTCCCTTCCGTCTTCTTCATTAGATAGAAAAGGAATTTGCATCACTGTCTCACAAATGAGAAACTGGAGCTTGAAGAAGAAGTTGAGAGAAGAACGCGAAACTGCTTTTCATTTCTCTTTCATAGAAAGTGGCCTGCAGTTAAACATTAAACTGCCTCATAGTCAGATGTGATAGGGACATTCCAGGTCTTGACTCAATGTCTCCAGGCTCCTAGCTGCCCAGTGTTTGGTTTCTGGATCCTTTCAGCATAGGGGAAAAAAAGTAAATGTGAATTTCAGTTCCTTGAGCCTCCTCGACACCTTGTCAGTCACCCCACAACATCCCATCCAGCCATATGGTTCCCATCCCCCTAACCTCAGCTCTGGAGGATAGATCCATGAAGTCAAGATGACCCTGGAAAAAAGGATAAGATTTTCCACCCTTGAGTGTAGGTCCCGTGCTTCTCTGAACATCAGCTCTTTCCACACATACCCAGCCCTGTGTCGTGTGAGTCTTGACTCACGATAAATTCTAATCTGCCTTAAGTACAGATTGCTGGCTGGGCCACCAGAGTGGCCTTTTTCTCTCTTGGCTCTTATGATAAAACTGATATTCTTCAACAAGAGAATCCAAATGACTTCTGAATCTTTTTCCATTAGCAATCAGTTGAAATTCACTTAATACTGTAAAAGCAAGAAACGCTGTTTTATTTTTTTTTAATGCCATTTAATAATGAGACTTGCTTGGAACTACTGTCGGCAGAGTTGATGCTATTTTTGTCACAGAATTAGCATATATTCTGCCTCATCCAAATCACTTTCTCTTTCTCCTCTCTGCCCTTTTCCAGAACCCCCCAAATTGGCTGGAATATAGAACAGAATTTCCCACAGCTCACAGACACCGCCCATCTGTCTCTAATTTCACAAAATGACATACCAAAATGGCCCTGAGAGCCAAAAATGTTATTTTCTTCTTCTCTCTGGTAGCCCAGTTAGGCCAATGGGTTTTTATTTTCCTTTCATATAAGGAAGGCATTTAAAGCTGAGTCGAGAAAAGAGAAAACAGACTCCAAGCAACTCGTGGCTGTGCTATTGATGAGAACTTGCGAGAAGACAGACCCTTCAGATCAAGATGAGGGCAGTCAGCCCAGTGTCTGAGAATCGTAGAGATTACTGCACTTCCCCCTACAAAATATAAACTGAAAGATTTCATCTGAATCTGGGAGCAATCCTCTAACATGGGGCACAGTGTGTGAAACACGCCTCTCCCCCACTGACTTTTATTTGGCAATGACTTTGTATCTCAGGACAAGGATTTTTTGAGGTAAATCATTATCTCCCAAAGAAAACAGTTTCTGGGTTTGTTTGTTTCATCTTCCAGAGGACCTTAAAATAAGCTGAGGTTGTAGGAAAAACAAATGAAACAGAGACAGACACAAAGACACAGAAAGAGATTGAACACAGCTCCAGAGCATCAAGGATGGCAACCAAACACCAATTCCAATTGCTTTGTTTGCCTGGACGCCTCCTTTGGAAGGACACATTCTGACAGAAGACGCAGATTCAAACTCAGGAAACGAGCACACGGAATTAGTCCTATTTTTGAGAAGTGGGCACGACAGAAGGTCTTTAATTTAAAGTCAGAAATCCTTACTGAGCTCTGATCCCAGGCTTAGTTTGAGGTCAGCTGAGACTTGCCCTTCACCCAGTTCCAAACACCAGTGATCCGCAAGCATCCCTCTGGGAAGGGGACATGAGAACTTGAGTCGCGATAAGGATGCAGCACCTGGAACAAAGAGAATGCCATTAAAAGTCAGGGAAAGCTCCAACATGGGCAGAGCTGCCCATTTTCTCCGAGGCTCCCAAGAGGGACACATACTCCCAGAACGGTTTGTCGGTAGGATAGCAGAGCACCTCCCTACATCCTGCAGGCCCCCTTCGCTACTATGTAGCCCCCGGAGCACGTTCCCTTGCTTTAGGCCCAGCAAGCTCCTGCTGCAACGGGAGAAGGGCATGGAATAAAAGAAGAGAAACAAACCAAGGCCCTGAGATGAGTTTTGACAACTCCCCCTGCTGGGAGCTCTCGCAGAGTTGCCCACTGACCACAGCAAGGCGAATACCGGTGGTGGTCTTGGGGGCTTTGATATGGGCACCGGAGTGTTGAGTATGCCATCCCGAGACTGTCTTACAGTGTTCCTTTGTTTATTCTAGCCTCCAAAATGACCAACACTACCTGTACATCACTTTCTTCATTCTAAGCCGCACAGCTGTGGATGAGTCCATCCTTCCTGAAGAACCGCAGCCCTTTGCAGAGGTTAAGGCTGACCTTCAGAACGCTCCCCGTGCCCGCAGCCCCCACCGGCTCTGCTTTGATACCTGCTCTCAACTTAAAATCATTCAGCCCAGGAAGCGTTTCTTGACCTCTAGGTCAGATACTCTTATGTGTTCCCTAGGAACGGCATCCGGCTTCTGGGTGCTATGTAATCATATCTTATATTAAATGCTTCCTGAAATATCTGTTCCTCTAGACACGCAAAATAGATCACTCAGTCATCAGTTCCGTGAGATCAAGAAGGGTTATCCTTTATTGATAGATGTGGTCCCAAAGCTTTGCACACTGCCTGGCACAAAATTCTAACTAATAAGCTTTTGTTCAGTTCTCCGAGGAGTGGGTGGATGGAGAAAGGAGGATGTAAAAAAGTCAGAGCCATCGGTCACAGCTGAAATCTGCCTGCAAGTCTTTTCTTCTGAAGGCCAAGACTCTCTTTCTTGGTATATTGTCTTCAGAGTCATGGTTCCAGAACGTTCCCTCCCTGGAAAGAAAAAAAGCTCCCCCTTTGCTAGAGTTGCCCTCCGGATTTCTCCCTTCTCTGCACCTCTGCCCTCCTCCTGGCTGACGACCTTCTGAGGATCACTGTCTGTTTTGTAGTTAGCACTTCGAGGAGCAAGCAGTGTTGTTAGACCTGTCCTGGCTTTACAGATGGTTTTCTTCTGAGTCTGGTGGCCATCTTTCCTTGTGGCTAAAATCTGGTGCGACTTCTGTCCTCGTGAACTGAGTGCATGTGTCCTCCTCGCTTCTCATCTCTGTGACTTCAGCATTCCCAAAGGACGCCAGCCCTATACAAAAACAGAGAAGAAGGTAATGGAAGCCTTCTGCTGAGTTGAGCTTTACCCACCACAAGAAGCCAAGGACACGTTTCCTTTGGGGAGCAATCAGAGTGAGGGCCCCTCTGAGCCTCGGATGACTTCATAAACAAGCAAGGAGAACATCTCCTAGTCGGCCAGTCTCCTCATGAGTTAGGGAAGGATGCTGGGCTGTCTCAGAGGAGACTTCAGCGGACAGCAGATGCTTCCATGTTGGCGTACAGCCACCGGAGTTTAATAACTGGGAGAATAATAGATGAGCCCAAAGCTGTCTCCAAAGGCCAGCAAATCTATGTAAGGGCCGTTAGCACAGATGAGAGGATCCACATTCGTGCGCAAAACTGATGGTGGATAAACAAAGCCCACCCCAGTCCCCAGATGACGGCAGACTGCTTAGAGCTTGTTCACACCATGATACTTCTTACCTCTTCAGTGCCCACCACCTGTGCTGCCCAGGAGCTGGTCCCCACCCCTTTCATCTTGCCACCCATGTTTCCTATGCTTGCTTCTATTTACCTCTCCTGGGAGGTGTGCCCCAAACCCTGGAGAGGGTGAGGTACACCTTCCTCCTCATCCCTATCCCTGCAGGTACCATGTTGTCTGCCCCTCCTGCTGCTCTAGAGGAAGGAAAGAGCTTGTTTATGTTTGTATTGCCATCTCTCTCAAATAGCACCTTGCCTGCACAAGGTCCCTCAGCCAAACTGAGAAATATGCTGAATGAATGCATAAACCAGGAAGAAGTAGTTAGGTCGAGATCTCAGATGTAAGGCAGGAGGATTTCTTTGTAAGAACAAGCACAAAGTATAAGATGAGATTGGCTCCAGGTCCTGGGCCATTGCTTTCTAAAACCTTGTTACCAGAAGTCAAGATCAGTATAAGACTTTGATATGAAACCAATTTCATAGATAAGGGTCTGTGGTGGTTAAAAGAAAACATCCCCCAAAGGGATGACCCTGTTGGAGTAGGTGAGGTATTGTTGGAGAAAGTGTGTCACTACAGAGATGGGCTTTGAGGTCTCTATATGCTCAAGTCATGCCCAGTGAGACAGTTCACTTCCTGTTGCCTTTGGATCAAGATACAGAATTCTCCAGCACCATGTCTGCCTGCACACTGCCATACTCCCAGTTACTATGCTCCCCGATATGATAATGGACTAAACCTCTGAAACTGTAAGCCTCCACCTCAGTTAAATGTTTTCCTTTATAAAAGTTGCCGTGGTCATGCTGTCTCTTCACAGCAATGGGAACCCTAAGACAGGGTTCTTCCGACTCCAACCCTGGTGGTAATAGAAGAATCTAGAAAAGCTAGCGGTATTTGCAGTGGGTGGATGAAAGCCCTGCTCTGGATTGGCAGGGGTTGAAAAACTTAGAAAGTGGCTGATGGGTGGGAGGAAGTAGAGAGGCATTTATTTGGGGAGAGAGAATCAGTACACTGTCCTGATAGAATCTCCCCCAATCCAATCTGCCCCTCCTCCCTCAGCATGCGCCAACCTCCACCCCAGCCCTCTTTAAATTTGTTGACTATGCCAAAATCCTTCTTGCCTCCCGGCCTTTGCGCATGCTCCTTCCTCTGTCCTGAATTTATATCTACTTACACCTTGAAGTATAAACTCCTTCTCCTCTGTAGATTTTAGATTAAACATTAATCTTCAGCGAGGCCTTTGATGATTACCTTATTGACTGTATATGTCCCCCATCACAGCCCATTAATCTCAATATTTTTTCCTTTCATCATAATATTTATACAGCTTGTAATTGCTTCATGTATCTATCTATTTACCAGTGGTGTTAAGAGGGATAGTGTTCCTTACCAGAGAAAATTCCAGTAGGACACAGGGGTCTTTGCAGCGGGTTTGCTGGATTGCCTCTTGCATTTCATAGGTCACCTGGCACTTAGCAGGAGGTCATTGCTGCCAGCCCTGCTGTCGTTGTAGTTCTTATTTTCAACAGAATTCCTTTAGTATTTATAAAACCGAGTAGACGCATCAAACTATTGACTGGACCATGAGCTGTTTCATTTTCTAGATATTTTATTTTTAATCTAGAACAATCCATTAACACATTCAGGACCACCTCAGAATTCAGCAATATGTTTTAAAGATGACTTGTAGGTCCTTGTTAACTCATGAATAAATCCCTCTTAATGAAAGAAAATGCAATTTCCTGATTAAGGGGTTTAGAAATAATCAAAACAGGGTTAAAAATAAAACTAGTGGGAGCTAAGCACACCAAAGAATAGCTACTGGCATTAGAATCTTCCAAAATAATCTTCCAGACTCTGATTTTTACATGAAAAGATAAATAAAATAATTGCTTGCCAAGCTACATAAGACATCATAAGTTCTCAGAGAATTTAGAGCAGAATCTAAATCTCAACAGGCCTACAGAGTCTAGAACTTTCCAGTCCCAGATTTTTCCTAGCCACTTTGCTTATTCCCTCATCTAACCTTTCATCATTTTTGAGATGAGGCGCCATCAGTGGTCTGGTCTTAATTACCCAAACCAGGACTGTTAAGTTAATTGAAAACAAAATAAAACAGAAAATATGCCCTAAGCTAAGTTTTTAAATGAGCTTTGGTAGTTTTTGCAAAACCATGATACAGTCCCTGCTCAGTCCCTAGGCAATCTAAACATTAGCACTGTATGTGTGTGTGCGTGTGTGCGTGTGTGTGTGTGTGTGTGTGTGTGTGTGTGTGTCTCATCACAGCCATGTCCCATCTCCTTTAAGCTAGCTTTTAAAGCTAATGAGTTATAAAGAAAATTTTGCTTCCTACATGGAATGCTAGCGGCTTTATTGTCAGCTTCTGGAAACTTATCATTGGAAAGAGATGGTTAGAAATTATGCAGATACAGTACTCGTGTATACATTCTTGAAAACATTTTTAATCAAATGACGTTTGAAGGCAGAGGACAAAACTTTTCTAGTCATCTCTCTTCTCCCACCCACTCCCACCCAACCGTCACGGTTCCTACACACATCCTGCTGTGTTCCAGAAATCTAATACTGTTCCACCTCATAGAGATTATCCCAAGATCTCTGTAGGAGAACCCAGTGCTCCTTTATTTATTAACATCTGGTTGCATAAGATAAAGAGCAAGATGGAGAACTATGGGAGAAGCCAGAGAGAAGAGACATTAATTGTGACAAAGCCATTTTTTTTAAACGAAGTAACCCACAGGCTGTCTCTATTAATCTGCACCAAAAGCCCATGAATACAAATTCCTTACTGCTTTCCAGATGAGGAAACTGGAGTTCGGTTCGTGAGAGGCTACAAGACTCAACTATACTCCTGAACCAGTAAAACGTAAAACTGGGCTTTGAACTCAAGACTCCAGCCCCGCAGATCATTCTCCATCCTCCACACTACAGAACCAGTTTCACCTCTTCTGCAGCTTCCTCACCAAGGCACGGGAAATGGACCAGTGTTGCCAGGGAAACAAGGGTTCCTGTTAGGATTTTAGCCTTGCTAATAAAAAAGAATTTAAAAAAGAAACTCAGGGGGCTGGAGAGATGGCTCAGAGGTTAAGAGCATTGCCTGCGCTTCCAAAGGTCCTGAGTTCAATTCCCAGCAACCACCTGGTGGCTCACAACCATCTGTAATGAGGTCCGGTGCCCTCTTCTGGCCTTCAGACATACACACAGAATATTGTATACATAATAAATAAATAAATATTTAAAAAAAAAGAAACTCAGGATAACACTTAAGGACCATGCTATGAAGATTTGGGGGTACCCAATCAGGGGTCACAACAGGAACAGTTACTAGAGAAATTAGGGTCCCGTCCGGACTCTGTGCTGGTTGGTTTTTGTCAAATTTTGACAAACTAGAGTCACATTATAAAGGAAACATCAGCCGAGGTGTTGCCTCCATCTGACTGGCCTGTGGGCTCGTCTCAGGGCATTTTCTTGGTTGATGGTTGGTGTGAGAGGACCCAGCCCACTGCCAGCAGTGCCACCCATTGGCAGGTGATCCTGGGTTGTGTGGTGTCTTAATTAGGCTTAGTATTGCTGTGAGGAAGCATCATGACCACAGCAAATCAGGGAGGAAAGGGTTTACTTGGCTTACACTTCCACATCACTACGGAAAGAAGCTGGGACAGGAACCCAACCTGGAGCCAGGAGCTGATGCAGAGACCATGGAGAAGTGCTGCTTACTGGCTTGTTCCCCTTTTCTTGCTCAGCCTGCTTTCTTATAAGAGCCAAGACCACCAGACCAGGGGTAGCACCACACACAATCAGTGGTCCTCCCCCACGGATCACTAATTAAGAAAATGCCCTACAGGTTTGCCTACAGACTGAACTCATGGAGGCGTTTTCTCAGTTGAGGCTCCCTCCACTCAGATGACAAGAGCTTGTGTCAAGTTGACTATCCCGCCCAGCTGATGGAGCTGGTGAGCAACTTTACACCATGGTTCTTGCTCCTCTGCTCCTGTCTGAGTCCCTGCCCTGACTTCCCACAATGATGGACTGTGGTGTGAAGTGTAAGCCAAATAAACTCTTCCCCCCCACACACACACCCCGCGTCAAGTTGCTTTGGTTTGTAGTGTTTATCACAGCAGAAAGCAAACTAGAAGTTCTTAGTCTCTTCAATAGAATTATTTAAAAGCAGACTCAAAAGAAGCCTGAGAAGAATTTTATTAGCGTTTAAAATACAAACTTCAGGGCAGCAAGCTGTAAACCTTGGCAGCTGTGTGGAAACGGAAGATAGGGAGCCACGCTGTTACGTTAAGCTGGGATAGAGGTCAGTCACGTGGAAAAGCAACCACGTGATTGAGAAGGCAGCTTTAGGTAGAGCGAAAAGGCCCAAGTATGAGAAGAAGAATACTTGGAAAAAGATAGAAGGAGGAAAAGTTGTGACTTTTTTAGACGGGACCCAGAAAGGACAGCCCCAACAGAACCTCATGGTGTTTCTGGAGAAGCTGCAGAGACGGCAAGGATTCTGGGAAAGAAAAGTACAGTGTCTCATTAATGCAGTGGGTCTCAACTTGTGTTGCATATCAGATATTTACAATTCATAACAGTAGCAAAATTACAGTTCTGAAGTAGCATGAAGATGGCATGAGGAACTACATTCAAAGGCCGCAGCATTAGGAAGGTTAAAAAACACTGTATCAATAGGATTACTCCTATCTTTTTAGCATAGTTTAAGGTGGACCCTCCTGCCTGAGGGATGATCCCTTATCCAGTTAAGCAACTAGTCCAATTGGGTTAACTCTCAAAGAGAAAACAATGACATGTCTCCACCCTCAAATGTATATCCCATGTTTTACTGTGACAATTGTATTAAAGATGGAAAGAAAACAGGGTAGGAAGTCATCTCTAGGCAGCTGCTGAAAGGGTTGGGGGAGAGGAGGAAGATTAGGAGGGGAAGGAGGAAGGGGAGAAGAAAGAGAAGTATGGGTCCAAGAAAGCAGGAATTTTAGCATTGAAGGTTATCAACAAGCAGATCCACAGCAGCAAGGGGACAAAAAGAGACTTCAGAGAACAAGTGAGGAGAAGCTTGTTTAGACATTTGCTCCACGTCCAAAAAACAGATAGAAAGGAGAAAAAAGGAAATTCACATTTTTTTTCAGTCAGAACTCAGTCCTCTGGGCAGGCCTGGCAGCACTGTCTGTTGGAAGCTCTGAAGCCACTGCCTTGGGGAAGAGCTTTTGGAAAGTCTAAGAGCATCATCTCATTAGGAGATAGTTAATCTTCCCATCTCCTCAGCATGGCTTCAGCTTTCCTGAGGGGTGGTCTCTTAGCCAGGTGATTGACGTGCCCAACTGGATTCACTCTTAAGGGAAGAAACAAGAGTAAGTGATAATTTAACTTCAGGGACAGGTTGAAATATTATGTTTCCACCCAGGGCCAGAAGTAGAACTCAGCTTCCATTCTTTCAACCAGGAAGAAGAATCTCTCCCTTAATGGGCCTCAACAAATCCCTGACATCACCTTTTCATGGGGTGTTCTGCATCCTAAAGAGAGGCAATGTTTCCCTTTCTGGTGCTACCATGAAATGGAAGGTCTCCAGGCAACCGTGTGGCAGAGGTCCAAGCTCAACGGTTGATAGAGTTGAGAACAAGAGTCTCTGTGGCATAAGATAAGGGACTCTGCCAAAGGTCTGGCGACGCTTCTGAGGTAGATTCATGGTTGTGAGCTGAGCCTCAGGGTTAGGTTGTGTTGTAGAGCCCCACAGGCCTTCTCCAGCAGGTTCCAAAAAGAGCAATTACTCCTGGGAGAATAATTCAAAAGATGAATTCTCCACACACAATGTAAAAATTGCATTCTCCTTATGTCATCTGGTCACCGTGAGTTGAAAACAACTCTCGCAGCTTCACGCTTTCTTCAAAGAAACAGACCTCATCAGAGCCCATTAGAAGTTAGTTTCCAATGCCTTCACAAGTTTATGATGCTGATAGAAAATATTGTTTGCAGAGATGACCAATCTAGCAAACTGCCATCTACTACCAAGTTTATTTTTCTGTCAAAGATGTTAATTTTCCCCTACCTTAGCCAATTCCTTACAGCTTTGGGGATCTGGGTAACTAACAAGTAAATGAGTTAGGGCTACAGAATCATCTTTGTCTTTTTCCCTTGGTGGGCCTTCAGTCTCAAGTGTCCACACTTAGCCTATTGGCAAAGCTGTGAGGATGCAGCTTCTTTAAAGGACCGAATCTCGGGAAGCAGAGGAATCAAGAGGTGCCCCCTAGAAAGGGTAGAGCAGGGGAGGGACAGAGACAGGAAGACAAAGGCTGCAGACCAGGGTGTCTCTTCTTTGCAGACAACAGGAAAGAGCACAAAAATTCTTGCTAATTTCACCACATGAGATTCTAGAGTTTCTGTTGTCCTCCCTGGAGAGCTGCAGATTGCCAAGGTCAACTTCAAAGGCAAAAGTACTGGAGCGTCAGGGCTTTCCTGTTTAATAAAAAGTCTGTCGGCCTCGTCCCTTTACCTTCGTCATTTCCCGTTTTCCTTCTCCACTCACGTAGACTCTCCCCTTCCTCCTGAAGTATTAGTTGACAGGGAGATGGTCATTTATTTGAGCATTGGCAGGTTGACTCTGAACAAGAGGTGCCAGGGTTTTTGGATGGCATTGCACGCACAGCCAGAGGAAGACATTGGACACCAAGGAAGAATTTGGAACGAAGTTTACAAATGTCCCTTTTAAGCCCTGCATTTTACTGACTAAAAATTGAATAAATTCTCTGAGAAAGAGGAACACAAATTCTTCTTAAGAAAGCTGAAAAAAAAAAGAAAGAAAGAAAGAAAGAAAGCTGAAGAAAGCATCATCCAAAGAAACAGCTCTCACCTCAAAGGAATAGCAGACATGGTTTCTTCTGGAGCCAAAATTTTGAGTGACCATGGCCTGGGGGGACATGCCTTAGGTCTCCCCAGATACAATGTTCTAACAAGGAAGCAGTTTCACGAGTTTTTATGGTAATGGAACAAAGTAAGTTACTGGGCAGGCATTTTAAAAATACATTGGTGGAAACATCAGACATGGTTAGAGCAGATGGAAGATGCTCCTATAGCCCTCAGGGGCTACCTGCTGGGGTTCTCAGCTCCTACAGCCCTCAGGGGCTACCTTCTGGCATTCTCACAGGCTACCTGCTGGGGTTCTCAGCTCCTATTGCCCTCAGGGGCTACCTGCTGGGGTTCTCACAGGCTACCTGCTGGTGTTCTCAGCTCCTACAGCCCTCAGAGGCTACCTGCTGGGGTTCTCAGCTCCTACAGCCCTCAGAGGCTACCTGCTGGGGTTCTCAGCTCCTACAGCCCTCAGAGGCTACCTGCTGGTGTTCTCACAAGCTGTCTTTGGGCGTTCTTAGCTTTTAAATTGGTAGAAACTAGGATCTCTTCAGTTAGTAAAGTCAAAAAGATTTTTATCTGTTGATTATGGAGTGTTAGTTCTGACACAGAAGTGGGCAAGGAATGGCCATTTAGAGAGCTAAAGCTAGCCCGAAATAAAGTGCAATTAGACTCTGGACCTGCAGCGTTCCAACCTGTCCACATCGCTGGGGCTCCACCAGTCAGTCTGTCTTTTCAGACACAGCTTCTTCCCACGAGTTCTCATTCACAGAAGAATTTGTTAGAAAATGTACAATGTTATATGACTGTAAGACAATTGTAATTCTTGTACAGGTGTCTATATAGGGTTCTTGAAGGTCTTGGCTATGGGGTCCCTTTCTATAGCTCTTTGAGGAAGGAAGGTCTCACAGAGCGAGCCTGTAGCCAGGCTCTCTGATTCCTTTAGAGGACACAGGGAAAGGGTGGAGGTCAGGACAGGTGGCTTTTTACCCCCCTTCTGATATAAAATCAGCTTCATGTACTCACTCTGATGTGGGATTCCCCTCTGTATGCTGTGAATATGTTTTATTATTATTAGTTAATAAAGAAGCTGCTTTGGGATTATGACGGGCAGAAAGAACAAGGTGGGCGTTCCAAACAGAGATAGAGGAGAAAAGAAGGTAGTCAGAGAGGCGCCATGTAGCTGCTGAAGGAAAAAGACACCTGCCTGCCAGAACCTTACTGATAGGCCACGGCCTTGTAGTGGCACACAAATTAATAGAAATGGGCTAATTCAAGATGTAAGAGTTAACTAGAAATATTATTCAGGTCTGGGCGGCTGGGAAATGAACAAGCAGTCTCCGCCTACACCACTCCCATCCCCATCCCTGGGAAAAATTCAGGCACCCTCATAGTCCATTAGCTAGAGATTCACCACATGCAATGCCCTCAGTAGGGGCCTGTGGGCATCTTTGAGAGGGGAGAGGGCTACAGGCATGGTGGCCTGAGCAACAGTCTGGTCTGGATTCTAACATTACAGGAACCACACTGAACAGGTTGTACAGATGAAGGCAGCAAAATGAGGGTTGTGGGTCCTACATTTTGAGAACTACTTTATGAAGAAAAGAAAGAGGGTGAAGGACAGAAAGAAAGAAATGCAAAGGCTTGAGCTGTTAAAATTTAAAATTTTAGAAAATGTTCTTGCAGAATTGAATAAGGTAACAATGTGCTACTTTTTATCCTGGCCTGTTTTAGAAATGAAATCTCCTCTCTGAAAATGGATGCTATGTTTATACTGCTGGCATATTTTAATATTTAACATTTTAAGTCCATGTAATATTTATTTTAACCAAATTTGATACTTTAAAAATAATAAAAGGCTGTTCTTCACTTTGCAAAAGAATTCACAACCAAGTTGCATAATCTCCACAGACCCTTTGGGAACTTCCAGGGTGGTTATACTTATTAAAAGTGAAAGCATGTACAAATTTTCCTGAGTTGATCTTTAGTGTAAATTGAGATACCTCTCCCTGGCAAGGGCTATATTCATTTTCAATTTGTAAAATGCTAAACCCTCCTCAGAACCCTCCACTGCTCCTCATCCTAAATCTAGACGTCTCCTACACCAAAACCATAATTCTTTTCCCAAGTATCAGCCAAAGAAATTCCAAAGGGCAGACATTTGCTTAATTAGACAACATGGCACCATCAGCCAATCCTGCAAACTCTGGGCTTCGAAATCATCCAAATGACATGAAACTGCTGACAGCCCTTTATTTATTTTTCCGTTGACAGCAAATGAATTGTCTCAATGATCTTGTTCTTTTAAGAAAGTTGAACTCCACCGCTCACTGGGTGATGTAAACAGCAATAGGGAACCTGTGTGACTCCATGAACAAAACCTCAGCCTCATGGGCTCAGCTAGTAAAGTGCCGCTTGCCACATGTAAGGCCCTGACTTCAGTCCCCAGTACGCAAGCAAAAAGCCAGGGGATCCTAGCATTGGGGTGATTCAGGCAGACAGACAGGCAGGCCGGTGATTCTGGGGACTTACTGGCTAGCCAACCTAGATTCATCTGCTGGCCCCAAGTCCCATACAGGGGCCCTGTCTCAAAAATTAATGTATCCAGGTCCTGGGAAATACACCTAATGCTGACCTCTGGTCCACACATATTTGGACACACACACACACATAAAGAGAAACACACATGCACAAGCACACAATGTATGTGTGTCAACTCATGATAAGGAGAAAATAACCCAACTTACAGCCATTATTGCCCTTAAATAAACCCATTTCACAGCTACCTCTAAGAGGCATGGAGACTGACACCTTAACCTTGCTTTTTGTTTGGTTTATTGGTTTGCTTTTGTTCTTGGAAACAGTCTCACTATGTAGCTGCACCTGGCCTGGAATTCAATACTTGAACAAGCCTGACTTTAAGCTTACAGCAATGCCCCTGCCTCTGACTCCTAAATCAAAGATTACAGACTTGCACCCCATACTTAGCTATGTCTATCTTCAGGAGAAACCTATGCTCTGTCTACCCTCCCAAAGGCTTCTCCAGTTCTCAGCCTGATCCCGCCATGTTTATCTGGGATGACGACCCATGAGTACTATCTTGCTTCCAAAAGATGCGCTGATGCTCTCCAACAAGCTCATGTCTGCTAGCTTTGTTGTGAAGTGTGTTCTCACTTCAATTAGAAGAAGGATAAAGGAGGGATCATCAAAGAAACTGGTAGACATCTGAAGCAAGTGGGAAGAAAGATACCAAGATAAGGCAGAGCCTGGTGCTGATGAAACGGAGCGTGAGTGCAGGGAAAAGAAGATCGGAATTGGACGCTCCACAGGATGCTCCACAGGATGCTCCACAGGATACTCCACAGGATGTTCCACAGGATGCTCTATAGGATGTTCCACAGGATGCTCCACAGGATGTTCCACAGGATGTTCCACAGGATGCTCCACAGGATGTTCCATAGTATACTCCATAGGATGCTCTATAGGATGTTCCACAGGGTGCTCCATAGGATGCTCTACAGGATGTTCCATAGTATGTTCCACAGGGTGCTCCATAGGATGTTCCACAGGATGCTCCACAGGATGTTCCACAGGATGCTCCACAGGATGCTCTACAGGATGTTCCATAGTATGTTCCACAGGGTGCTCCATAGGATGTTCCACAGGATGCTCCACAGGATGTTCCACAGGATGCTCTATAGGATGTTCCACAGGATGCTCCACAGGGTGCTCCATAGGATGTTCCACAGGATGCTCCACAGGATGTTCCATAGGATGCTCCACAGGGTGCTCCATAGGATGTTCCACAGGATGCTCCACAGGATGTTCCATAGGATGCTCCACAGGATGCTCTATAGGATGTTCCACAGGGTGCTCCATAGGATGCTCCACAGGATGTTCCACAGGATGCTCCACAGGATGCTCTATAGGATGTTCCACAGGATGCTCCACAGGGTGCTCCATAGGATGTTCCACAGGATGCTCCACAGGATGTTCCATAGGATGCTCCACAGGGTGCTCCATAGGATGTTCCACAGGATGCTCCACAGGATGTTCCATAGGATGCTCCACAGGATGTTCCATAGGATGTTCCACAGGGTGCTCCATAGGATGTTCCACAGGATGTTCCACAGGATGCTCCATAGGATGTTCCACAGGATGCTCCTCCACAGGATGTGGGACACATAGCCCAACACTTCCTCTCCATGGTGGAGGACTGGTAACTTGGCCAATCCCCCTGATGAGGAAAACTGAAATAACTGGACATCCTATAAAATTCATTTAAAGAACATCGTAAAGCTAAAAAGACTGACATTACTGGGCCAATACCTACAAGACAGCAGAATTCTAAAGACGTCAGACTGCCATTTTGCTGGGAGAATGATGGCCAATCAAGTAGAGGCAGCTGAGGGGCTGGCCTTGTACTAGACGACATCATAGGGCCAGATTGACAAAACAGCGCCTCCCAGAAGGAAACTCATAAAACATCCAAAACTTTGAGAAAATATCAGGAAGACATAGGAATGGAGGGCAGTAAGATGCCTGTGGGTCAAAATCTCACCTGTGTTGAGCTCCAGGATGTCAATAAGCCACAAGACAGGAAGAGCAGACGCAGGCCTGTTTCTATAAAGTCACTATAAAGACAGAAATGTGCGCCCGGGAGCAGACAGTCTGTCGAGAAAACTGGACAGCCCCGTGAGGGGGCACAGGAACTCGGCATCCAACCTCTCACCTCATCACCACCAGCACTGCCCAACCCCAGCTATGAACATGCTAGCAAATGCTTGCTTTAATGGATCTGGACAAACTATGCATGAATATCCTGGGGATGGAAAAATGGCTCAGCAATTAAGAGTATGAACTAACTACTCTTGTAGAGGACTGGAGTTTGGTTCTCAACACTCACACTGGGCAATTCACAACCCCCTACAACTCCAGAGGATCTGATGACTTCATTGGGTCTCCATGAACACCCACATGCACACTCACTAACACACATACAAGTAAATAAAAATAGGTGTTCTTTAAAAACAATGCCCAGAGAGGCTCTTCTCCAAGTCACTACTCTTGCCCTCTTTAGCTTTATGATACTTTAAGGGGTAAAACTTGTTTATTTTTAATGAAACAGTACATGGTCTCAAAGAATAGAATGAATAACTATTTAATGAGTAAATAAGGAAATATTATAATGCAGTAAAAGTAATAGATCATCAAAATATTTTAAAAGATAATGTTGAAAAGCTACAAAATTGAAAACTGCGACCTTCTTAACCATAGGCTTCTACAGTGTCAGGCACGCATTTCCTCCCATGCAACAGGCCTCAAATCCAATCAGGAAGTGAGCAGTTACCGCCCCCCCCCCAACATTTATGCCACTATTGCACCAGCAATCCAATATCGTAACAGGTTAGGTTCAGAGCATGGTATGATCATTGGTGACTTCTTCCCCAGCAACCTGCATAACATGATTAACTATAATTGCGAGCCAGAGAAGAGAAAGCTTCCAGCTGTTACGGCTTGGTTTCCCTCTGTCCTATATCCAGCGTGTGCAATGCCTGCAGCACAGGCTCTTACTGCCTACTTCCGGGAGCGCCTAAGAGCAATGGCAATAGCCTATGCTGTTTGCGGAAGACTCTGAGAGCTCCCTAGACAACCCCTCACAGGAGGTAACCTACGTCTGGCATTGGAATTTGGGTCAAGACGTGACTTTTGGTAGCATTGTTTCCATTACGAAGATAACAAATGCTGACGAGGATGTGAAAAAGGAGGAACCCTCATTCACCACTGACTGGAGGGTAACCTGGAACAGTAACTTTGCCCATCAGTGGAGAGGTACTCAAAAAGTACAAGAAAGGACCATGGGAGGTGTGCAGGGAGGGGTGGACTCTGGAGGGGAGTGGGTGATGGTAAAACACCTGCAAGGTGAAAACAGAAGAGAAGAATCTTGGAGGAGGAAAGGTTTGATGCGGGTGGGTTGGGGGTAGGGGAGAGGTGAAGTAGTGGGAGGGCCGACAGAAACTACGAGTGGATGGAGGGGCCATGTGGAAATCCATTACTTCATGTGCTAACTAAAAACACGATCCCCTCCCCAGTGGAGTTTGTATTTGAATTTACAAACAACTACAGAAACAAATACTAAGATTATGTGTTCAGAGCTTGGGAAATGGCTCAGTCACTAATAGGAAAGCTAAACTTCACCTTGAAATCATTGTAATTTTGTCCTACTCAGATACTATGATAAAATAGGCATTCATTCTTCCCTTTTAAATTCTGTGTTCTTTCTCACAGCCAAGAATGTGTCCCCAACTCACTAAGTTATCTTGTCTCCAACAAGATAAGGTCTATGCCGTCCTACAGATGCTATCCTTCCCTATCCTGTGAATGATAAGCTATAAAGATGAATGGAGCTGGGTTCCTAAATGACAGTCCTAGATTCACTTTTATGGACTTTTAAATTATTATTTAAAAATGAAATGTTTATATGTTTATATAAGTGAAACTTCGTCATGATTCCTGTTACTCATAGCTGAATAAAATCTTATCTGGTACATTTAACATGTAAACCCCAAATAGGCCTAGCACTATCTACTTTATCTAATATACCTCAAAAAACAGTCAGATAGGGAAAAACACATATTTGTCCTATCTGTGAACTAAAGGCAGACTAGTCTGAAACCAAACTGTCACAGGTCTTAAATCTGAAAATACAAATGGCCGGGACAGCTGGATGGACACAGCTGAAGAACAAATTAAGTAACGAGACAGAATCCTTCTTGATCGCAGTGAAGCAGAACACGAAGCCTGATACAGCTGTGCGGTCCCCTCAGCTGTAACGCCACATCACCTCAGCTGAGGTGCGGTCCCCTCAGCTGTAACGCCACATCACCTCAGCTGAGGTGCGGTCCCCTCAGCTGTAATGTCACATCACCTCAGCTGATGTGGCTGAGGGAAATGTGTTGCCACTGCTGTGGGCTAAACATCGGAATGGAGGTGTTGACAGGCGGCTCCCTTCTGCCGGCTGTCAGGAAGACTCTTGGTGGTCTCCTGTCTGGCTTCTGTTTGTTGGCGACCTTAGACCTTCGCTAGCTTGTAGCTACACTGCTCTGATCCCTGTCTCCTTGTTGGCACTGTGTTTTCTCTCCCTGCATTGTGTCGCTGCTCCGGCTCTCCTTGGTATATAAACAGCTGATCTTGCTGTGATCAGAGGAAGTCAGGTGAGCAGCATCCTCCAGCAGTCAACTCTCGACAGCATTCGCAGCTCTTCACACTCCAAACTAGCTCCCTAAGAGTGAAAGAAGGTAGCTGTGGCCACAGTACCTAGCTTCCTTTAGTCTAATGAACAAAACAACACATTAAAGAAAGGAGGTTTGCCCTTTGGGGCCGTCCATCTACCTCAGCTGCAAGCAGCGCATAGCCATGTGGTCCTTGGTCTTCACTATACGCTGCACAATTCTCGGTAGGATGTAGGCTCAAGGTGTCATTCAGTGCTACCGTATTCCATCCCCTGACTACTCCTGACCAAGGAAGCATAACACCAAGAAAACCTTTTCTTGGGGGAAGAGAACTGCCAAGCCAAGCATAGAGATCAAGGCTGCTCTCTCCCTGGTGAGGAATCAGAGGGAATCCCACAGTAACCACAGTGCAGGGAGTGTAAGAGAGAGCTAGGCCCACCTTGGCCTGAGGTGAGAGCTTGTGGGATAGAGCGCTCTAGGGACACTCTAACAGTTCATTCTGAGCAATATGGGAGCAACAATGCAACACTTGCAGATGTGGGGGAAACCTGAGCTTAAGTCACCCTCTAGTGCTGAAACAGCAACAAGAAACCAACAGCCGTGCAGGTGAACTGTTTAGAAAACATCAGCTCTGGCTGCAGCCCCTGGGTAGGACCTGATTAGTTCCAGACAGTCAGAGCAACCCCATCCTCCTACTGGGAGATGGCTCAGACACAAGTACCTTATACATTCCAGCTGAGACACAAGGAGAACGTGGCCATGAGTCTGGAAGATGGTCTTCCTTGTTCTCTTGGGATGCCTGTCTTCCTCTCGTTGGATGTGCGTAGGAAAACAGATCTGACCCATTTCTTAGCATCACCCACAGCCCCGGAAACAGGTAAGATGAAACCTGATCCCAGTGCCTTTGTCAACCAGGCCTCTGCAGGATTATCAAGGGCTGCTGAAGGACACGTGGGACGCTGTGGCAGAAGCTGGTACAACGCTGGGCACATGGTAGGCAGGTGTATCGAATGCAGTCTGTGGATTCCTCAGGTCACTGGCGCTTACGTTCTAGAGGGGGGCGAGAGGATCAAGTCTGATGTCCAAATCCAGCTCAGCACCCATGTAGTGGGCCCCCAGACTCCCCTATTTATGCTCTGCCTTGGGGTACATCCACATTACAAAATCAAAGCTAAGTGCTATGACCTTCTGTCCACTGACGGTGCCATCCCCCCTGAGAAACCCCAGTGAAAGTCTACAAAGGGGGTGACTATGTTCATCTTGGTCTTTGTCTGATGGTCATCAGGACTTTGACAGAGATGTCCCCGTGCCCGTGACTGATGGATAGCAAGGCTGCTTCTGTTACCCATAGCAGCGCTGTTGTCACGATGAAATGAGCAGGTATCTTCGGTGATAGATAGTATCACCTGGTGAACGGTAGTTCCCATTCCACACTTACTGCCTATCATCACTGGCTCTGCCTGGACCCAACTGGCGGCTTCCCACATTGCTCAGGTTTGCTATCCCACGACAACTGCATCTCACATTTAGCTTGTCGTGTTTCTTTGAGTTGCCTGCTCTAGGATGCACATTCACAGGCCTAGACTTTAATAATTGTCAACTGGACCATGTGGCAATTAGTAAACTACTTATTTAGACTCCATTTCCTGCTGAGAAGAGCTGCAGAGTCTCGCTGCAAACTGGGCATGGATGTAGGCAGCAATGATTACCATCATTTCTGTGTGCAATCTCTATTAGTCTTTATGCTCTCTTAACCTGGTTTAAATATCAAACATTTAAAGTAATATAAACAAGACTTTACTCCCCCCCACACACACACCTTCTGAAATGCAAACCTTTATTAAATGGAAGCCTTTTAAAACACATTCTGTGGGCTAGAGAGAGGTCTTCACCATTAAAAGCACTGGCTGCTCTTCCAGAGAACCCATGGTCTCAATTTAAAGCACACACGTGACAATTCATTGCCATCTGCAACTCCAGTTCCAGGGGATCTGACACTCTCTTGTGGCCTGCACATGTACTGGACATGCATGGGGTGCACAGACAAACATACATACAAAACACCGTACACATAAAATAAAATAAAAATTCAGAAAATAAATAGCATATTATGATGGTCAGTTGCTTTTTTCTTTTTCTTCTTTCACCTTGACACAAGCTAAAGGCACCTTGGAAGACAGAACCTAATTGAGGGACTGCCTCCATCAGACTGGCCCGTAGACAAGTGTGTGGCAGTATTTTCTAGATTAATGATGGATGTGGGAGGGCCCAGCTCACTGTAGGCAGTGCCACTCCTGGGCATATAGGACTGGGTTATATAAAAAAGCAGGCTGAGCCAGCCAGTAAGTACCAGTCCTCCATTGTCTCTGCTTCAGTTCCTGCCTCCAGCTTTTTTACGTTCCTGCCCCAACGTCTCTCTGTGATGGACTGTTATAAAATGGGAGCTGCAGGATGAAATGAGCCTTTTCTTCCTCAAGCTGCTTTCGGTCACGATGTTTATCGCCATAGTAGAAAGTAAGCGGGAATATATGTAAATTATTTTGCTCTTAAGGAAAGATGCATTGATTCTTAGCATGATGATATCTAAAACAAAAATAATAGCAAACACATACAAGCCACTTAGGATAGATCAGCATGGCTTCCAAGCAGTGAATTACAGCACGTTTTTAATCCATACGAGGTTCTATAGCATATTCATTATAAAATAGCATAGAAGATGTTTTCCTCATTCTATAGGTAAAACCGCAACACAGAGAGGCCAAAGTCTTGCTTCAGTACTAGGTGGAAGAGCTGGGGTTTGGGTCCAGCAATCTAGCTCCAGGGTTTATCCATATGCCTGGTACACTATGCTGTCTCTAGGGATGGTGTGCAGACTAGGAAAGGTCTGTTGCTGGGTAAACATTCGATACAAAGTCTGGACCATTCGGTCGCATTTCAATTTATCCTTATTGTTCTAATTCCCCTGTGGTAGGCCAAACGCATCTCAAATGGCTCATACTCAGGTCCAAAATACATAAATAAGGGCAAAATTGGGTTAGGTTTATGAAGGAGAGAGCTGTGAGGAGAAACATTAAAAAAAAGCAAATTCACAAAGGAAATATTTCTGATCTTCTAATATCTAGAGACACAACCCCCATGTGAGGCGCCCAATGGGAGAACAACCTAAGCCTTGCCTATGCTTTTGTGTGTGTGGGGGGGGGGGAGCTGTGAAGAAACATTGCAAGAAGAAAGACTTCAACCAGACCTAGTTCACAAGGACGTCCACATGAAGTAACACCACTTCCATACCACAGCTGCTCTACAGGATGCCTCAGAAAGCAGTGATGAGGGCACCTCCCATGGGCAGATTTCAAAGCAGGGTGACTGCAGAGGTGGCCTGAGGTATGAATTAAACAGACACTTGGGTATCAACTAATGGTTTGGCTGGTTTCTTATAGGCCTAAAGGCAACGAGTCTAAAGTCTGGATTGTAAAGATCTTCGGGTGAAGCCATGGGGATAAAACAGGTGCTGTTCTTCAAATGAAGCTCACAGAAAATTACCTGCTGCAGAGAAGAAGCCCAGCCAGATGGACTGGATGATGAATCTTTAGGATGCCAGCCAATCTCTGCCCATCAACCAGACTCCAGGTGGCACAACAACTCCCGAGCCATGTGCCTCCAGTGTCAAGGATGACAGCTCTGAATGGCCAGCACTTCGGTCCCCTTCCATCAAGTCTACTCCAATCAGTGTCACTGCTGAGTGCTCAACCACTCCAGTTACACAGACCAACGCGGCGCCCTCAGTATTGTACAGTCCCCCCTTACAGGGACAGCATCTTTGTAAAAATCAATACTGCTTTATACCACATTCCCTTCCTGCTTGCCTCTGTCACATCTGGTATCAGAAGACACAGAAGATGTGTAATGTCAATCCCACACAAGAAATTCACCTTAAGATAAAAGTGTCATAGCGGTGAGCATGTGATCACAGGATGCTACAGTCCTACTGGGTACCCCATGACCAGAATCAGCCAGGCTGACAGAACAAAGAGAGGACCTATAATGTCTATAATGTGTTTGTTATTCTAAGCAACGTAGATACGATCTAAGTGTACAGAAAGATGTTTAAGCTATATATAATTCTTTCACCAACTAAGGGGCTTCTTATACATCTTCCTGTTGAAGTATCCTCAAGAAGTCCTGGGACCAACACCTCAATGGTACAGACAGACCATTGTGTTCCGTACTCATGAACTGATTCTAAAGCACCATCATTAGAACTCCTTTTATCAATGACATCCTTTGAGTGTGTGGGAAAGAAAAAAGCAGAATACCACTGTATTCAATTTAGCCTGTTTGCTTAAGTCTGGGACCTGTTATGTAATGCTGGGTGATTCGTTGAACCTCTTTGAGTCTCCTTGCCCAACCTGTTATCAACAAGGTCTCCATGTAATTAAAGATGAGCTCCCGGGAAGACAGCTGGAGACCTGCGAAAGCTGGAGACTTTACATGACGTCCCAGGTTTCCGTTCACTCGCGTGTGAAATGGAAATAGGAATGCAGCCTCCACCACAGGCTTTCTTTGGGAATTTGGTTGTGGCAATTATGCACAGTGTTTTGGTTTGCTTTGTGTTGTTTTAGTTTTTTGAGATAGGATTACTCTGTGTAACTCTGATGTCCTGGAACTCTCTATATAGATCAGGCTTGGCCTCAAATTCAAAGATTCACCAGCCTCTGCCTCCCACGTGCTGGATTTAAAGGCAAAGGCCACAATGCCAGGCTTATCTGTAAAGTTCTTAATCTATCATTATCACCTCTGGAAGAAAAAAAAAGCAACTCCTCTCCACCCACCCCCCAAAAATAATGGTTGTAAAGATTAGCTGTCTTCTCCAGGTAACTGTCGTTGTGGTTTGAACGCCTGGACTCTTAAAAGCATGGCATAACAATAGACGGGTTTTCCCCCCTGGAGAAAACATTATCAATTGTGTTTGATTATTTTTCCCTCCCATGATAGGAGACTCATCACCCCCTGAGCCCAAAGAGTTCACTCTCCGGATGGCAACCACTCCTCCCCTGCTCCACAAGTCAGCCACTTCTGCTCCTCTCTTCTCTACCCCTTGCTTTTGCTTGCCCTGGCAGAAGACAGAGACTCAGACAAGGCTGCTTCCTGTCCTTACTCAAGGACTAATTTGAAATAAGTGGCCTGAAGTCCCCAATCTGAGGAGGGGCTCTTGGCTAAGAAAGGGAGGACAGATTCGCACTAAATGACTTTGTTTTGGTTGACATTTGATCTAATGTCATCCCTTTATGAAACAGTGAAGAAATAAAAGTAAATGGACTTGGAATAGTGCCAGCATGAGGACCCACTGCAGATGTTGTAGATTCGTGTGTGAAACATGAGGCTATTGGACTCACTGAGAATGCCATTGCTAGTGACATGAGAGACAGCTGACACCTATCCCTTCAACAGCTGACTGAGAAACGGAACGTACTGCCCCAGGCTCAGCTCAGAGGACAGATCCAGGTTCTCGGGCAATATCCTAAGAACAGCTCTCTTTCCTTTGTACTGGAGATGGGCTCAGCATATCTGAATAACCAAAAACAAAAACATAGCAAGACTGCTGGGATCCTAGGCCATAGTGAAGCAGCGGATACCGCCTCACAGCAACAGAAGCAAACGCCATAGTCTGCACCGACCCCATTCAGTGCCCATTACCGCACTGATCTCACTCCGAACGCCTCCACAGGTATTCTTCTCCCAAGATGTCCCCCTTTGGAGATTTATAATTGCCACGAAGCACCATAATTCATGCAATTAATGGTTTATTCCAGACACCACACTGATTGCCACTGTTAGGCTGGATTAGAGGTTGCCCATTGCAGAGAGACTTCGCAGCAATCTCTTCAGTTAATTATCATTTTCGAGCACTCGCCGGGAAGTCAACATCAACAGATGCTGCTGGGTAATTGCCATTGTTTACGGCAAATTGCAAGGTGCCCTGGCTCCCTCGTCCCGGTCGCTATGATCACAGCCATCTTCGTCATCGCTCTCGATATGGGTTGAACGCCCACTCCACTAAGCACTTCAACGTGTCCTGCCACACAGCCTGACAAAGAAAGCCAATCACGAAAATGGCGCACCACACTTACACCGCCGTTCTAATGTAGCTTCGCGATGTGCTAATCATCTTTGCTCAGTTTTGAAAGCCAATGTCGGGGGTATCAGTAAAGTAACCCTTTGCTGGGGAACATCTCTTTTGGTGTCTGATACAGGTAAGCTCTCCCCATGTCTACTGAATAAATAAAAATGTAACTCAAGTCTATAGCAAAAATATTCAGTGAGAGGTGAGCACCGGATCGAAAAAGAGAAACAAATAAGAAATAGCTTATAGCTCTCCTTTCTCAAAAATATATATTTATTTTAACTATGTGTATGCTTGCATGTGGTTATGTGAGCATGAATACAGGTATCCACGGACGTCAAAGGCATCAGATCTCCTGGAGCTGGAGTTACAGGTGGTTTTAAGCTCCCTAACATGAATGCTAAGAACTGAATTCAGGTCCCCTGCAAGAAAGGTACATTCTCAGAGCCACTGAGCACTCTCTCCAGCCCCAGTTCAGGTGTCTTGTGTGATGGCTAGAGATGTAGGCTTCTCATCTACTCAACATTGCATCCAAGAGAAACAATCACCTTTTTTTCAATAAAGAAGAAAAGGAGGAGAGGGAGAAGGAGAGA